>NC_064621.1:575655775-575958806 GCF_023898315.1 Schistocerca nitens | reverse complement strand
AGAGCTGGCTGTACAATAGTCTGGATCTTGAACAACCCTCGCTTCCGTTTTCGGAGAGATATGGAGACGTGTAAGAACACTGAAAGTAACACTGCTTCTTTAGTCAGAGACAGCACTAGTTTTACGCACTGCCAGCACTTGAAGTACTTGTAATATAGTGTAACATGGAAGTAGTACGTGAGTGGTAAAGAGATTAGAAAAGTAGAGAATGTAAGATTATAAAATCTGCTACTACAGAAGAAAGCTACTGTAACTTCTCTTAGCAAATGGTTCAAATGGCTCTGAGCACTATGGGACTTAACTTCTGAGGTCATCAGTCCCCTAGAACGTAGAACTACTTAAACCTAACTAACCTAAGGACATCACACACATCCACGCCCGAGGCAGGATTCGAACCTCCGACCGTAGCAGTCGTGCGGTTCCAGACTGTAGCGCCAGAACCGCTCGGCCACCCTGGCCGGCAGTCGGTGTCTCTTAGCAAAACACATATTGTATGTGGTAAAGAAGGAGAAAAGAATAATTGAACTGGATGATTGTAATTGCGTGGACAACGATTGTGTGAACTTTATGTAATAACGAGAAAGCATTATGTGTCATGTTTTATACTTGTATAGAACTATGTACCGATTTTTTAAGATAATGTCTGTGTCGTTTTGAGCTATTTAAATATTATTCGCGGTGCAGAGCTGCGCTACGAACGAACGAGCCGCTGCCGCGGCGCATTCAAACTCCATTAAATGAAACCAATCATACCGCAAAGCAGCGGACAGGTAATAGTGAACTAAAATTATTTCTCTCAGCTTTCGGAATTGCAGGGCAGACCAGCAGATTTTACGATGTGTATTACAGGTGGAAGCGGGCTGCGGATGATATATTATTAACAGTGCAAAAAGATAATTTACCTTCGTAACATAAAAGAAATCTTGCTGTCCGTAGTTCTGGTCTGGCAAACATTATAGTAAAAACATCTTTCTCTCTGACAATAGTCTCATGTTCTCGTGTCAGTCGTGGTACTTATTGGTGTTTTACTGTTAACAAAAATCCACTGCAAAATTTTGATGTTGAACAAACATTGCGTACTGTAACATCAGTATTGATAACGAAATAATTTTCAGTAACCTTTTCAATAACTGTAAAGTGAGGAAGATATGTTGAAATTTACAGCGAGTCACAGTAACGAAGGCCGGCCGCGGTGGTCTCGCGGTTCTAGGCGCGCAGTCCGGAACCGTGCGACTGCTACGGTCGCAGGTTCGAATCCTGCCTCCGGCGTGGATGTGTGTGATGTCCTTAGGTTAGTTAGGTTTAAGTAGTTCTAAATTCTAGGGGACTGATGACCACAGCAGTTGAGTCCCATAGTGCTCAGAGCCATTTGAACCATTTTTGAACAGTAACGAAACGATGTTCCTTTAGTAGAAAGCTAAATCCAGAATAATAAGAACATAATATGTATTGTTTTGTTGAAAATTAATGATCCGAAGAAAGTCACAGCACAGCAACCCTAAAAAGTATTTCAGGACTCTTTTCGTAGCAACATATTTTATCTCATATATTAGCTGTTACGCGAGCAATAATAAAGCAAAGACAGACAGCGAAACTATTACTACACAAGTTGACTAAGTACGTAATGAGGTATTGAAGAGAATTAAGAGGGAGGAAGCCTTGGGGCTCAGTTTGACTAGAGAAAAAAAGTATTCATTGGTGATGCACATTCTGGAGCACCAGACAATAGTTAATCAGGTCGTAGTAGTAAGTGTAGAGGGAGAGCAAGGTGTCTGCCGGCAGGTGGGGGAGAGCTTCCGCCGAGGCGCTCCCGGGCGCATGCGTCGCTGGCTGCGGCGGTCGCGCGCCTACACGCTCGTCTACTTCGTGTACGGCACCGTCGTCTGTCTCTTCTGGCTGGGCCACCCGCTGCTCATCCAGCAGACCACGCACACCATGTTCAGCATCAACAGCACCAACCACAGGTCAGCAGCGCTCCGCCTCATCCCTCTCTCCACATACAAACTCAATACAGCAAGCACTCTACACACAGCAACCTGAATTCGTCGGATTGAGAGTACCGGAACCGTACGAAGCTCTTCCAGACCCGTCTGCTTCAATTCACCACTGATATTATGTTTCTTGTTTTAGCACAGTGTAAAACAACTTTTCGAATCAGCACACACTCCGCTGCTGAGTCATCATTCATTCAGGAAACAATCTCCCAGGTTGTAACTAAGCTGTGTCTCCGAAATACCCTTTCTTCCAGAAATGTCAGTCCCGCAAGGTATACAGAACTTCTATGAAATTCTGGATGTAGGAGATCAAAAAAATGGTTCAAATGGCTCTGAGCACTATGGGACTTAACATCGGTGGTCATCAGTCGCCTAGAACTTAGAACTACTTAAACCTAACTAACCTAAATGACGAAGGACATCACACACATCCATGCCCGAGGCTGGATTCGAACCTGCGACCGTAGCGTTCACGCGGTTCCAGACTGAAGAGCCTAGAACCGCACGGCCACTTCGGCCGGCTGTAGGAAATCAGGTACTGGCAAAGTAATGCAGTGAGAGTGGGTTGTGAGTGGTGCTTGGATGGCTCAAAATGTAGAACACACGCACGCGAAAAGTGAGGGCCCCAGGTTCGAGTCTCGTTCTGGCACATACTTTTAACCTGCCAGCAACATTCGTCACCTAATGGTTCTCGTTTCGTGGTACTGCTTAACGGAAACGTGTCGGGTATTACTTTCACTAGAAAAGGAGTGCCTTAACGGTAGCTAAACGCTCCACATATAAGTTTGCACACCAATACTTGAAGTTTTAGAAAAAAATATTTAACGAAATATAGATTTTCAAAAGGCATTTTTGACAGTTCGTTACAAGCGGTTCATAATGAAATTGCGGACCTGCTGATAATCGCCTCAGGTCTGCGAATGAAAAGTCTACAGTTAACTGAGAGGAACCCATGTAATGAAACGAATTTCACATCTGGTGTTCTGCAAGGAGATGCAATCTAGGGCGCCCTCTTTGATTCTTTGACGACAGTTGAACTAAATGAGGAAATAGAGAAAGTCCAACGAAAAGTGAGGCCTTTCGTCACGGGACCGTTTAGTCGGCGAGAGAGCTTTACAGAAATACTCAACAAACTCCAGTGGCGGATACTACAAGTGAAGCGTTGTGCATCGCAGAGAGGTTTACTATTGAAATTCCGAGAGAGTGCCTTGAGGATGGAGTCAACAAATTATAGCTTCCGCCATATAAGTCTCGAAATAATCAATACGATAAAATTCGAGAAGTTAGAGCTTATACAGAGGTTCACCGATAATCGATGTTTCAATGCGCCATCCGTGACTGGAAAAGGGAAGAGGGGATCGGTTAGTGGTTCCAGAAGTACCATCCGTTATACAACGTAATATGGCTTACATGGTACTAATGTAGATGATGCTGTTAGCTATTGTTTAGTTAAGTTGTCAGCATACCAAATGCTTTGAAATAGTTTAGACAACATAGCCAAGGACCTTGTCGCAGCTGTGACTCCGGTTCCCGTCAGACCACCCAAGTTAAGCACTGTCGGACTTAACTAGCACTTGGATGGCTGGCCGCCCGCGTCTGCAGAGCGCTATTGGAAAGCGGAGTGCACACAGCCCTTCTGAGACTAATTGAGCAACTACTCGACTGAGAAGTAGCGGCACCACCCACGTAAAACTGAAAACGGCACAGACATATACCCCTCGATATCCGCTTCCAGTGACACCTGTGTTCCGAGGATGACACGGCGGTCGGTCGATACCGTGGGGCCTTCAACGTCTGATCGGACGGAGAGAGAGAGAGGTTGGGGCAAAGAGAGAGAGAGAGAGAGAGACAGAGAGAGGGAGAAACAGAGAGAGAGAGAGAGAGAGAGAGAGAGATTTGGAGTTTGACAACATATTTCATCGTGCAAAAAGCAGCTAATGACTCTAAGCAGTTAAAAGTGTGACTTCCTCGGTTATATTACCGTTATACTACAAATAGTAAAAATTAACAATTGTCCGCTCAACTGAATATTCAGCGATTACAATCACAGGAATCACAAGAGAGAGCGATTTTTGTCTTCTGGAGGAATGATAATCTGTGATGGATTCAGTCTTTCGATTCTGTGTCAGACCACTACGGTTCATAACGATTTTTTGTCGTGACCTTCTTACATACTCATTGTAGATCCACGTCGAATGGGCAAATCGTTAAGCAACAATAAATTTCCTTTGTTGGCCTCAGCCTCCTAATATCATGCTACGCCATTTCTGCGATACATTTAACGCAAACATAGTCGCCAGGAGCCGGAGGAGAGCAACACCACGTCGGCCGCCGCTGAGATCGCTATGCCTAACGTATTATCTCACCTGCCATCGACGAAGGAATGACCTACTCCACTCACGGCGTCGACCGTAAAGCTGAGAACACGAAAGATGAAAGCGGCCATCTGTCAGCACGCTGCCACATAAACAACAAGGAGTGATAGACAAAGTCCTTTCATCATGGAAAACTGACTCTATCGAGTTTTTCTATGAAATAGTCCTCTCCCACCCTCTGGCCCCTATTTGCTCAGTTGCTGTGTCACGTGTATGTCCAGACAAATTATCCTTGAGATTTGTATTTGTATTGAGGATTTAATAACAACTGTCAATATTTTAACATTATAATCGTTCCAATAATTTGTCTTACTGAAGTCATAATGCTTAGTTATCTTGAAAAAGGTATTGACTGCAAACGTTTTAGAATAAATGGTCCTCTAGCGTTAACTACATGTTTCAAGTACAGTCTGTAACCTCCCCTCACTTATCGACCTTAATGACAGTGAAAAATTAAACCGCGTGTACCTAATGGAAATTTGGGAAAAAGCAATCGTCACCGAAGTTAATCTGTCGGTAAAGAGGGAGGAAAGGGCTACATCTAAATGAAAGGAGAAATGCAAATAAAACTGGTGGAAATTAATTTTGAAAAAGGGTAAAGTTAATAAAGAAAGTAAATGTGCGGTCGTTACGTTAACAATTAACTAGCGGTAATTAGATATTTGAGATTTGGGGGAAATTACGGTCGCCAGTCCTATGGACAATTAATATAGTAACTGAAAAAGAAAGGTTATTACACATATAATTAGCACTAGAAGCGTGGCAACTGAAGGTTGACACGTGTAGTGTGAAAACTGAAAGTTTGTCAGAAGTAATAAATTTCGCTGCACTCTCACTTAATTTAGCAAAAGAATTAATAAAACCGGAAAATTGAAAGTTAATTTAGTGACTAAAACTCATAGTGACCTTTCTTTCTGAAGCACATCGAAATTCAGTAAAATACGGTTAGTCATGGACTACCTCAACAATCATTTCTAAAGCTACTTGAATCTACGCAATTTAGAAATAAGAGATTTAACTTTGAACTTGAATTAAATGATTCTGGACTATTAACAATAGTAAAATTTAGTACGTACCAAGCTGAGCGCCGGCCGAAGTGGCCGTGCGGTTAAAGGCGCTGCAGTCTGGAACCGCAAGACCGCTGCGGTCGCAGGTTCGAATCCTGCCACGGGCATGGATGTTTGTGATGTCCTTAGGTTAGTTAGGTTTAACTAGTTCTAAGTTCTAGGGGACTAATGACCTCAGCAGTTGAGTCCCATAGTGCTCAGAGCCATTTGAACCAAGCTGAGCTGCAGTCACAGGTAAGCTAAAATACGGTAACAAAACTCGCACTCTTAATTTGTGCTTGTGTAATCTAAATATTGTAGCCAGCTATGAATACCTTAACTGAACTTTGAAATTAAAGCAGTGAAATCTAATGATGCTGGCGTTTGAATTTCAACGAAACTCGGGCTCATTTCGGAAAAGGAAGGGACCCTGCTTGGCAATGCAATTGGGACAATGAGCAACAAAGGTTCTTGCTAAGTTGCTGTAATTTTGTGATGCAACAATTTTAAAAGTTTGAAAAGCTGAGGTCTCCCATACAGTTCTAAAACTTTACGTGCTTCCAGTCTTCCTTGTTGGTTGATTGAAGGTTTGAAGCCGTCGATCGAGGAGGTGGCGACAGTCACTCATTGTCGGCCGTCGCTGTTGCAGAAGCTGGATGTTGGCGCGCCTCCTCCTCGACACGGTCACCAGACGAAACGGGCTCTTGATGTGCGCCAGCTAATGCTTCCCGTCCGTGACACCATGTCAGAAACTATCATCGCAAGTCGAGCGCATTTACATGCTGCCAAACCCCGAAAGCGCGGCAGCTCGCGGGAGCTTCACACAACACACTTGCTCCACTGCACCACCCCAGCCAGACTCTTCTCTGTTCTGCCCGCGCTCCACGCGGCAGAGTTAACCCTACCAAAGATCCTAAACACTTTGGTTCTCCACACGACCTATCGATGTATTCGTTCGATAGCATAGTTTTCCCTCGGCAAGACCCACCGTAAAAATACAAATAATATTTACAAAACAAACCAATTATACATCGGCATAAATGCATATATATATATATATATATATATATATATATATATATATATACAAATAGCAAATAGTAAAACAATTGCAATATATAAAGGCACAGAATTGTCATATATTCAGGTAACAAAATAAGGAAAAAAATTTATAGTACAATAGATGGAAATAGAAGGATATGCATTTCCTGCGTTACAAGTCTCATGGTATAGCGACCTACCTGCTGACAGAGGTTGAGTATCGATAACGGTGACACGTGTACGTTTGGCAAATACCATCAGTCTCCGTCCCCTTGCCAGCATATTATAGAGCCAGTTTGTTGATCGACACCAGTGTATTTAGAAAACCAGTCGTTCCCAAATCATTGTCTTTGTTGTGAGTGTTTTACCGGCAACTGTAGAACTTAGATGTGATGTATCAGAAGACGTGTTGCTGGCTGGATGCGCCGTGTCGTGCAGTGCCGTGACGCCTGCCCGCAGCCGGATGTCGGAGACGGCGGAGTTCCCCAGCGGCGCCTGGTACCCGTTCGACGTGCGCGAGCGGCGGGTGTACGGGGCCGTGTACGCCTTCCAGTGCCTGGCCATCTACTTTGCCGGCATGCTCATCATGGTCACCGACATCATGTTCATCACGCTTATGCTGCTCGCTTGCGGCCAGTTCGAGGTACGGCGTCGATTTTTTTTTCTTTGTTGATTTTCAATTCTCCCTGAAGGGGGCGGGCTGGCAGCAGCTTACTACGCTGCTCTACAGCCTACAGACGTTTTTTAAATAAAGAAAGAAGAAAGAAACAAGGTAAAACAGGCGATAAAATGGTGATTTAAAGTGTAAAATGGCGTAAAAATGCGGAAAGTTAAAACAGAAAGCAAAAGGGGTTGGCAATGTAGATAAAATACACAGGAATCAGACAAGTAACATAGTAGACACACAATTAAAAAACACGGCAACAGTCTGGATTCTGTTCGCAAGAGATAAAAGGCACACCCAGTGACAGTATGATGGCCGTTCGCAACAAGTCCCAAAAAACACAACACGGAACACTCACTGTAAAACACGCACTGTAGAACACTCACTGGAGAACACTGCACGAAAGTGGCAGCACAAAAATGACACTCCCGAGCCAAAGGCAGATGGGGGGGGGAGACCTGCAGGAGGGGGAAAAACAAGGAGGGAGGAGAGGAAAACAAACGAAAAGGGGGGGGGAACCAAGGAGGGAGAGGACTAATAAAGGGGGAGAAGGGCAGACGCGAGAGGGAATGAGAGGGGGGAAATGTAAAAGGACACGGGGGGGGGGGGGGAGAAGGGGACAAAGAGAGGGGAGGTGGGGAAGAAAGAGGATGTAAGGGGAGGGAGAGGGAGCCCGGGAAAAGGACAGAGGAAAGGAGGGGGAGTGAGGATCAGAGTTGATAGGAGGGATAAATGGAGGGAGAGAGGGCATCATGCGGGAGGGGGAGTTGATGGAAGCCACCTTGGGAACGGCGTCGAAGTACATGCTTTCCTAAATAGTCTCCAGCTTTGTCATTCGCATCTGGGCACGAAATCTTTCATCTACATTAAAATAATAAACAAAAGCTTGTAGTTTTAAAAACTATACATTATTCGTAGAAGGTTGAAACTGTAAGATTCATTTTAACTTTATATCTCCAGTAGCTACCTGTCTTACAGATTTACAGCAATGAGCCTCACCGTAGTCTATAGACGTCTTCTACTCTGCCAAAACTCACTGATGCTTTCGTGTCCTATTTACAGTTTTACCAACTGCCAGGCAACGTATATATGGTGCCGACACCCATTGGCTTCTGTTTATACGTGTGGTAGAATGCCATAAACCATAGAAAACATACAAGTACTTCTACAGTTACGATATTTACCCGCCCTAAGGTATTACTACAACTTAGATAGTCGAACTCTTGTAGATTTACATAAAGTCAGTAAAGAGATCAGAATCGTTCATACAGTCCCCCATTAGCTATGTTGTCATCGACATCGAGCAAGACAAAATGAAGACTGATTTACTGAAGTCGCTGCCTCGAAACAGAAGAGGGGGAATTATATTACTCAGACACAATCATTGCACGAACGCTGAAAGATTTTGCAATTATTGACTGTCGAACGGAACTGGGAGAGCTTCATGACATATTCAGGAGAAGTCAAAACCTCAATTAAGCGAATGTAAGCATCAGGAGAAAAATGAGAGAAACGTTGAATGACTTTGAAATTAAAACTATGTCAACCGGTCTGAGCATAAACCTTAAGCGGTTCGAGATCCTCCATTGATTCACTCTGTGACCGTAATGGCACCGAAACGGAAGATAACAAAGAGAAGGCCAAATACTGAAATCGGCGTTCCGAAATTCTTTCATCAGTTCATATCGTAACGAGGACCCTCCTTTCCATCACCGTACAAATTCGAAAGGGCAAATATTGTGATAACTGATTACAACGCACGAAAAAATAACAATCGTTTTATAGTGGAAAGGCATCAGGACCAGATGAGTTACCTGTAAGGTTCTGCAGAGGTTATGGGAAAGAAATTACTCCCTCATAGCAGGAGTTTTCTCGTATATCGCTAGAGCAACGAAAGTTCCTTGCAACTGGAAAGAAAGCAGGTCATTCCCGTTTTCAAGAACGGTCGTAGGACAGATACACATAGGCCTGTATCATTGACATCAGTATGTTGTATAATTATACAACATATATTATGCTCATTTGTTACGAAGCTTTTGGAAAACGAAAATCTCCTCTCCAGAAATCAACATAAACATGTCAAAAAATAGTTTTGCATCACCCACGTTCTGAGAGTTCAGGAACCTGTACAGAAAATTGGAACAGAGATCAACGTAAACATCATTTCAGCCCATTTTATTCCTCATGAAACCCACACATTGTATGTTGTTGCACCTTACATCGAGACCTTCAGAAATGGTGGTTCAGATTGCTGTACACACCGGTACCTCTAATACCCAGTATCACGTCCTCTTGTAGTCATGCATGCCTGTATTCGTCGCGACATATTATCCACAAGTTCATCAAGGCAACGTTGGTCTAGATTGTCCTCAACGGAGATTCGTCGTAGATCCCTCAGAGTGGTTGGTGGGTCACGTCGTCCATAAACAGGTCTTTTCAATCAATCCCAGGCATGTTCGATAGGGTTCATGTCTGGAGAACTTGCTGACCACTCTAGTCGAGCGATGTCGTTATCCTGAAGGAAGACATTCACAAGATGTGTACTATGGGAGCACGAACTGTCGTCCATGAAGACGAATGTCTCGCCAATATGCTGCCGATATGGTTGCACTTTCAGTCGGAGGATGGCATTCACGTATCATACAGCCGTTACGGCGCCTTCGATGACCACCAGCGGCGTACGTCGACCACACATCATGCCCCCAAAAACAGCAGGGAACCTCCACCTTACTGCTATCGCTGGGCAGTGTGTCTAAGTCGTTCGGCCTGACCGGCTTGCCTCCAAACACATCTCCGACGATTGTCTGGTTGAAGGCATATGCGACACTCATCGGTGAAGCGAACGTGATACCAATCCTGAGCGGTCCATTCCTGTATGTTGTTCGGCCTATCTGTACCGCGCTGCGTGGTGTCGTGTTTGTGAAAATGGACCTCCGGAGTCAAGTTGCGCATCATGCAGCCTATTGCGCACTGTTTGAGTCATAACAAAACGTCCTGTGGCTGCAAGTAAGGCATTATTCAACATGGTAGCGTTGTTGTCAGGGAACCTCCGAGCTATAATCCGTAGGTAACGGTCATCCAATGAAGTAGTAACCCTTTGGCTGCCTGAGCGAGGCACATCATCGATGGTTCCTGTCTCTCTGTATCTCCTCCATGCCCGAACAGCATCTCTTTGGTTCCATCCGAGACGCCTGGGCACTTCCCTTGTTTAGAGCCCTTCCTGGCACAAAGCGCCAATGCGGAAGCGACCGAACCGTGGTATTGACCGTCTAGGCATGTTAGAAGTACAGACAACACGAGTCGTGTACCTCCTTCCTGTTGGAATAACTGGAACTGATCGGCTGTCAGTCTAATTGGCGCTGCTAATGCATGGTTGTTTACATCTTTGGGCGGGATCAGTGACAGCTCTGAACAGTCGAAGGGACTGTGTCTGTGATACAATATCCACAGTCAACGTCTGTCTGCAGGAGATCTGGGAACCAAGGCGTGCAAGACTGAATCTTTGAATTTCCCTTTTCACATTTTCAGGCGTCCCTGCCACGTTAAAACTTTTCATATTCCTCGCCCTGACACGTAGAGCGTGATCCTTTAATTTGTTATTCAAGCATTACCTCCTGGTCAACTCCCCGTTGGCCGTCCCCTCCCAGACATCCAGATGAGGAACCATCTTTTGCCAATATCGGGATCATTCTGACACTTTTTCAATTACAGGACACATGATACGTGGATTCATATCACGTGTCTTTAAGGCAGTGGCTCCCATTTCCCTCTGCATAATCGTGCTGCTGATTATTGCTGATTCTTTCGCCTTAAAGGCAATTCCCTACCCAAAAAGAAACAGAGTGTCCTCAACCTCTGTCGCTCCTCCGACCTCTCTGAGAAGTTCGTTGGCAGAATGGGGGTGACTTCTTCTGCCGGGAGTCTTCGGCCGTCAATGCTGATTATTATTCAAAATTTGAGCAGTGGCGTGGTTGATTACTAATCAAAGACGCTGCTGCTGGAGCTCGGGTTACCTGCCAGTGGACATTAATGATGAGTGTGTCCACGCTTTACGTTTATAGAGGCTTGATGTTCTGAGGGACATAATCTAGGTGAATGAATGTCTGTGGTGAAATGGTCGTTCACGCTTCCTCAAGAGCCGAAAACGAAGAAGGCAGTGATCTGGGACTCTCTGGTCTGACGCGAAGCCAATGTTCTACCTAGTCCCAAAGAATTTCTATTTGGTTCAGTTCGGGACCCTGCCAGACCTGTCCACATCGGGAATGTTATTGTTCATAATCACCTGTCTCCGGGATGCTGGTTTATAGCAGGTTGCATTGTCGTACTGAAACCATCACTGTCTCCGAGCTGTTCTTCTGCTGTTAGCAGTACACAGTGCATGTAATGTCAACATTTTTCAGAATGAAACGTTACCCTAACCGTAAAGATGGGACGATAATCTAACGAAGGAACACAGTTCCATACCGCAATACCGCGTTCTCAGTTCTTTATTGTTGGCACTACGCATGACCGGAGGTACCGTTCTTAAGGAATGTGTCACACTCAAACCGTTCCATTAGATTGCCACAGGTTACAGCATGATCCATCACTACCAACCATTCGTCACCTGACATCCACTGTCCGGTGGTGTTGCTGCTTACACCACCTCAGGAGTCTCTTATCACTGACTCCCGACACAGTGGTTTACGAGGAGCTGCTCTATCATTGGATTCCATTCTGTTCAACTTCTTAAGCACTGACATTGCGGATGCTTGACTGATGGTAAGACTTTGAAACTCACGAGGGATCCCTTCAATTCATTTCATACGACTTCTGATAACCGTGTTACACAACGCTCGACGGTCACTGTCCGCCTGTACATCGGGTCTGCCTAGTCTTGTTTTAGCTGTGGTCGTTTCTCCGCGTTTCCACTTCACGATACAGAAGGCTATTTCGGCAACTTTAGAAGAGTTTAAATGTTTCTGATGGGTTTGTTACACCGGTGACATCCACGTCAGATGTCGACGAGCTTTCCTGAACGATGCACTCTGCTGTTCTTGCTTCTGTACAGGCAACGCTATACTCGCCTCCCCTTAATACAGAGGATCCTGTAGTGTCGCGAACCAATACGCGATTAACTTTATTACAGTAAGCTACTTTGCAGAACGTCCCGTAGCATTGGAGCCATTGGCTGTGAAGGAGGCAGCGACTTATGTCTTATCAATGACTCATTCCAAACTGCCACTATGCTAGCCGTGGGAAGCGGTATCTGTGGCACTTCGAGCAACTGAATATTGAAACCCTTAAGAATCGAAATAAACTATATTAAATATTATTTAATATTGTTCAAAGCCGATACACTGCCTTTTGTTATTCAAGAGGATACGATATAAAAATTTCAGCCTTCTATCTGTCAGTTTCTGAGTTAGAGAAAATTACGTAACTCCCCAAACCGACACTTAGACAAAAACCTCAGTGAGGAATAATAACAGTCTGTCTTCTAGTATCATCTGAAATAATGACTGGAGTTCACAAAATTTCAGGTCAATTTATTTGGATTTTCATATTAAAAACATAGACTACTTTTAGTTTTCGAAATATAAAATCTACAAAAGATTATTATTTTATTAATATGTATTTGTTTTGTTGTTGTGGAATGAATGAGAATGTGTGAGAGTGTGTAAGTGGGACATACATAGAAATTAAATATTGTATAACGTACCACATTACGTAACTGTATAGTGGTAAAGTTGTGTTTTCCCATCATTGCTGATGACATATGTGTAACAGTAATTGCTTTTGCAACAAGCCAGCCAGAATAGTCGTTTGCAGAGTAATAGTTTTCTAAATAAATTCCCAGATTAGTTTTCCTTTTATTTTGTTTTGTTCAACAGTATATTGATATTTGCATATTGAAATAACGTGAATGCAACTGGGAATAGTGATTGGCGAAGGACAGTTTTGGCGCGAGAATGATCTCGAACGATTGTTCTGATTGGCTGGACATTTTGATCAACCAATCAGAGTTTAGCACTTCCCGTGCACTGCCAGGCAGTTATAGGCTGTGGAAGGAGCAGCACTGAGTAGTCGCTGGGTATCTCTTGTACGGGCAGGTCGTGTTGAACGTGTCCGTCTGCATAATGTGTAACATGAAGAACTTACTGGACTTTCGCCTCCAGACTGTGTCGCTGTAGAAGCAGTTGTATTTACGGACAGTTCTGTGAAGTTTGGAAGTTCTACAAATGTTTTGTTCGAAAGATAAACTCGTGTGAACTTTCGGCCTTTGTAAAAGTTCTGTGTGGCACGTTTTGTATCCGTATGTGGAATATTTGGGGAGCAATTTCTTTAACAGAAATCCACTGAAAAGGACTGAATGTGAAACTCAGATATAGCAACGGAGTATTGACTGTAAAATCGCGTAATTCTTCTTATTGGACTCAAGTACATTTCTGGCTGCCTTGCATGTTTACTGGGTTGCATGAGCTGTAAACTAGGACAATGATGTTGTTCGCTAATTACATGTGGGTTCATGACAGGTATTTATTTTGAACTGAAATGGAATAAAAGATTCTTTTCAGAATTTTGGCATTTTACTGAGAAGGGAACCTCCCCATCACCCCCCCCCCCCCCCTCAGATTTAGTTATAAGTTGGCACAGTGGATAGGCCTTGAAAAAGTGAACACAGATCAACCGAGAAAACAGGAAGAAGTTGTGTGGAACTATGAAAAAAATAAGCAAAATATACAAACTGAGTAGTCCATGCGCAAGATATGCAACATCTAGGACGATTTGAGCTCAGGAGGACAGTGGTCCCGTGGTTATCGTGAGCAGCTGCGTAACAAGAGGTCCTTAGTTCAAGTCTTCCCTCGATTGAAAAATTTAATTTCTTATTTTCAGACTATTATCAAAGTTCAGGCACTCACACATAATCAACTGCGCTCTCCAAAATTCCAGGACATGTTCAGATTTTCTTGGACATATGCAGGATTTGACGGTCTACACACATAAAATTTGAAAACGTTATAAACATATGTTTTGACAGAGCACAGGGAAAACTGTGCGACTGTGAAACGGTTGCATTCATTTGTTGCAGTTTGTCACATAAACTCTTATATTTTCATCACTTGTTTGGGAGTGATTATCACATCCACAAGAAAATCTAAATCGGGCAAGGTAGAAGAATCTTTTTACCCATTCGCCAAGTGCACATGTTAGGTGGGTGGACAACATATTCCTGTCATTTGACGCACATGCCGTCACCAGTGTCGTATAGAATATATCGGACGTGTTTTCCTGTGGAGGAATCGGTTAACCTATAACCTTGCGATCAAACGTTTTCGGTTCCCATTGGAGAGGCACGTTCTTTCGTCTACTAATCGCACGGTTTTGCGGTGCGGTCGCAAAACACAGACACTAAACTTATTACAGTGAACAGAGACGTCAATGAACGAACAGACAGATCATAGCTTTGCGAAAATAAAGAAAGTAAACTTTTTACTCGAGGGAAGACTTGAACCAAGTAGCTCTCGTTCCAGAGCTGCTCACGCTAACCACGGGACCACGGCGCTCCTGAGCTCACATTATCCTTGATGTTGCCTATCTTGCGCAGGGACTACTCAGTTTGTATATTTTGCTTATTTTTTTCATAGTTCCACACAACTTCTTCCTGTTTTCTCGATTGATCTGTGTTCAGTTTTTCAAGGCCTATCCACTGTGCCAACTTATAACTAAATCTAAGGGGGGTGCGATGGGGAGGTTCCCTTGTGAGACAACAAAGCAACCACTTTCCGCCCTAAAAGTATTATAAGAATTTATAGGATAGCTTGCTACCAGAGTTTATGCGGACTTTGCAACGTAAGTACTGACGGCGATTTCTTCAACGCTGCTTTTGCGTCGTCAGCGCAGCAAATACGTATGCAGAGGTAGGTGGAATTTTTGCAGTGAACAGTACAACGAACGAGAAAACTTTCATAACCCGCCACGCTGCAGTCCGTTTCTCGTGGCATCTGATGTTCAATTTCGCGTTACGGAGTGGTGTAGGGTTACTTCTGGTAATACGGTGGAAGTTTGTAAGTATGCGGGCGACCTGAACGTAAATATGTGGCAAATCTTTCCTGAGAAAATATGTATGAAACATAAATCTACAAACGTAAATGATAGTATAAAATAATACTTAATACAACGAAGTATTTCAAATTTCCTGTACATATTTCCTCCTCAAGTTGTATAATAAATGTAAAGGAATGCACTTCGTTTTACAAGGAGAACACATACAAAAACACAAGAACACAAAATATCACATAAATACATATTTGAAAATTTGGAAACTTGTGGTAAGATCTTATTGGACCAAACTGCTGAAGTCATTGGTCCCTAAGCTTACACACTACGTAATCTAAGTTAAACTAACTTACGCTAAGGAGAACACACACACGCATGCCCGACGGAGGACTCGAACCTCCGACGGAGGGAGTACATATCTGCTAATCTCATGTGTATAGGACAGCATAATTGAACTCACATTCCTTTTGTTGCTCTCAGTACACGAAAATTTCCCTCTGTATCCATAACGAACTCTTATTATTTTATCGTTTTATCATTCCATGTTGTACGTCATAAGGACTTACTTCTGACTATACACAAAACTCTTTTGCGCCAACATTCCTTTGCAAATATTGCACATATTTCAACTTACATATCACTTTCATTAGGCACTCTCATATAGAAAAACGTGCCATACTCATTCGTTGCACTACGAATTAGTTTAGTACCCAACCCTGATTTGCCAATATATGAATTAGCCAACATGAACTCAAACTTTTTCTCATGGGTGTCGTGGGTGCCAATGACTTTGTTTCTGAATTACACTTACAGCGATATATCTTGAATTATTTGTTGCATACATTCGATTCTCTGTCTTCTTCTAAATGTGTAACCCCAAAGGTTCCCTCTAACAGCATAGAGGTTATTCTCATATGTGTTAACAAATGGGATGGTCCCGGCGGAAGTTAGAGTCCTCCCTCGGGCATGGGTGTGAGTGTTTGTCCTTAGGATAATTTAGGTTAAGTAGTGTGCAAGCTTAGGGACTGATGACCTTAGCAGTTAAGTCCCATAAGATTTCACACACATTTGAACATTTTTGTTAACGAATGTTGTATGAAGTTATCATTCTAATTAGTAATTTCCATACAGTCTTTTCAAAGCCGATTCTGCCGAGAACCCCCTGACATCATACTTTACAAGTATACCAGTCTGCAGCTTTCTTCTGCGACACTACATCAGAAACCATTCCATTTTCTTCTTTTCTGGTTTTTCTATATTCCTTGATTCACTTACATACTATGCTGAGCTCAACGGTACAATTTAAATTTGTTTATTTTTAATTAATGTCTATGTTTCATACCAGAAGATTTGTGATGCCATGGAAATGATCTGTTTGTTTTTTGTTAGTCTCCATCTTGCCTAGACTTTGCTTCGTCCAACATGTCTTATTTAGGTCAAAGGAGGCAGATTTACTCCCGTTCGCCAAGTATGCGGTCCTCGAAAATCATCTTACGTTTGTCGCTATCCCATTTCTGCTACCCCTGGATACTTATGTCCTTTTTATTCACTCTGAACCGGTACTCTGTGCTCAGTAGACGGTTCATTATGTTTAATATGTCCTGTAATCCTTCTTCTGGTCTATACATGTAATAAATTTAATCAAACAGTCAGTCATTTAAATCTTTCTACCCTACATTTTAATTCCACTTCTGTAGCTTTATTTTGCCAGCCGAGGTATCCGAGCGGTTCTAGGCGCTACAGTCTGGAACCGCGCGACCGCAACGGTCGCAGGTTCGAATCCTGCCTCGGGGATGTATGTGTGTGATGTCCTTAGGTTAGTTAGGTTTAAGTAGTTCTAAGTTCTAGGGGACTGATGACCTCAGAAGTTAAGTCACATAGTGGTCAGAGCCATTTGAACCATTTTTGGACCTTTATTTTATTTCCTTCTTTGCTTATCCCACATACAAACTGAACAGAAAAGAAAAATCGCATCCCTACCTAACACCTCTATAATCCATCCGTATCTCTCTTAATCTTCCATTTTTATTGATCCACCTTTGTTCTTGAACTTAATGTATATTACTCTCGTCTTCCTACAGTAAAGGCTTTTGTGAGAACATAAACTTATTGCACCAATGTGGACAAGTAACAGAGTTCAGAACGACGAGACGTATTACGTTCATACAGTGTAAAGTTGTACACACTGTTGTATCCCGACGTCGGTAAAGCATATCTCTTTAATATCTGTGGTCAGTAAATCTTTGTGCTACAGAAGTGCTAACCTACATTAAACACCTTTTGAAGAGCTGTATAGAACAATATATTTTCATGTACTTTTTCAACTCGAGGGAACTGTGCCCACAGGAGCTGGGAGATAAGCTGCGAAACTGCTGGGAGATCGCTGCCGCCAGGACACTGCGCCGTGCAGGGACCACGCAGGAGAGAGAGCTGCACAAGGTGGTGGCGCACTGCGTCCAGTACCACGACATGCTGCTCAGGTAAGCAACTGCTGCCACTCGTAAACACTCTGCCCACAGCGCCGATCACCATAACATGCTGCTCGGGTAACTGACTCCACTCACAGATACTGTAGTCACTCTGTGCAGTACCATGGAATGCTACCCCCATTAACTGCTGTCATTCACAAACACTCTGCTCACGGCGTCCAGCACCATGATATGCTGCTCGGGTAGAGAACTGCTGCCACTCATAAACACTCTGCTCACAGCGCCGATTACCATAACATGCTGCTCGGGTAACTGACTCCACTCACAGATACTGTAGTCACTCTGTGCAGTACCATGGAATGCTACCCACTTAACTGCTGTCATTCACAAACACTCTGCTCACTGCGTCCAGCACCATGATATGCTGCTCGGGTAGAGAACTGCTGCCACTCATAAACACTCTGCTCACAGCGCCGATTACCATAACACGCTCCTCGGGTAACTGATTCCACTCACAGATACTGTAGTCACTCTGTGCAGTACCATGGAATGCTACCCACTTAACTGCTGTCATTCACAAACACTCTGCTCACTGCGTCCAGCACCATGATATGCTGCTCAGGTAGAGAACTGCTGCCACGCATAAACACTCTGCTCACAACGCCGATTACCATAACATGCTGCTCAAGTAACTGACTCCACTCACAGATACTCTAGTCACTCTGTGCAGTACCATGGAATGCTACCCACTTAACTGCTGTCATTCACAAACACTCTGCTCACTGCGTCCAGCACCATGATATGCTGCTCAGGTAGAGAACTGCTGCCACTCATAAACACTCTGCTCACAGCGCCGATTACCATAACATGCTGCTCGGGTAACTGACTCCACTCACAGATACTGTAGTCACTCTGTGCAGTACCATGGAATGCTACCCACTTAACTGCTGTCATTCACAAACACTCTGCTCACTGCGTCCAGCACCATGATATGTTGCTCAGGTAGAGAACTGCTGCCACTCATAAACACTCTGCTCACAGCGCCGATTACCATAACATGCTGCTCGGGTAACTGACTCCATTCACAGATACTGTAGTCACTCTGTGCAGTACCATGGAATGCTACCCACTTAACTGCTGTCATTCACAAACACTCTGCTCACTGCGTCCAGCACCATGATATGCTGCTCAGGTAGAGAACTGCTGCCACTCATAAACACTCTGCTCACAGCGCCGATTACCATAACATGCTGCTCGGGTAACTGACTCCACTCACAGATACTGTAGTCACTCTGTGCAGTACCATGGAATGCTACCCACTTAACTGCTGTCATTCACAAACACTCTGCTCACTGCGTCCAGCACCATGATATGTTGCTCAGGTAGAGAACTGCTGCCACTCATAAACACTCTGCTCACAGCGCCGATTACCATAACATGCTGCTCGGGTAACTAACTCCACTCACTGATACTGTAGTCACTCTGTGCAGTACCATGGAATGCTACCCACTTAACTGCTGTCATTCACAAACACTCTGCTCACTGCGTCCAGCACCATGATATGCTGCTCAGGTAGAGAACTGCTGCCACTCATAAACACTCTGCTCACAGCGCCGATTACCGTAACATGCTGCTCGGGTAACTGACTCCACTCACAGATACTGTAGTCACTCTGTGCAGTACCCTGGAATGCTACCCACTTAACTGCTGTCACTCACAAACACTCTTGTCACTGCGTCCAGCACCACGACATACTGCTCAAGCAACTGCCGCCATCTTTTCAACAGTGCAGAACCTGTTAATGTGTTCATAATCCAAACGATAGGTACCTCACCTACAAAGATCCTAGCTCTTGTTAAGCTCTGCATATTTCATCTGCACTAGTCCTCATTGTTCTTTGATCGATGAAGTATTAACTATGGTACAACCGGCAGCTTGAATGACACGAGTACGTATATCAATTGGCGAAGCTGTGGTATGGATTCTCCAGTACTGCACCAAGTGCGGAGTTGAGAATGCTTCCTCACACAATAACATCTGTTATTTTGCTACTTTCGACACGGATTGTCAACGAAAGCATTGCAAGCGATGGCTGGTACTAGGAATGAGTTTGCAACATATGCTGAGTGGTAGCTTTCCATGGGCAGCATCCTTGCTAATGCATAACACCATGTCAGCTTGGTTATGTAAGTCTGAATGGGGCAGCGAATACTACTGGCTCTCTGTTACGCTGGTGGAGAGTGTACACGCCGCAGGATTCTCGGAGACTGTCGATGTCACGCACTGCATAACCACTTATACGCAGATCCACCACAGCATGGAAACTTAACGCTAGCTTATGGCGCGTAGATCACTGGCTTCACCTAATTTTACGTTACATACATCGCTAGTACAGTTACTGTTATGGAAGAACCTACAAATGATGGACTGGAGATTCACCTTGCATTGGTTGACTTAGACAAAGCATGCGATAATGCACTCACCAACAAACTGTGCGGTAAGTTGAAAGAGATAGAGTTAGATCGAAGGTTGCTAAAGTCTGTTATGAAATTTCATGAACACAACACAGAGAGTAAGGACTTGGAATAGCTGACCACAAAGATACGAGATGAGGGGACTGTAGCAGGGATGTGGCGTTTCACCAGACCTCTTTAAGCTGTATCTAGGAGCACTCCTGCAGACTTGAGTAGAAAATACCAGGTTATGGGAGTAACAGTAAGGGCTGTCAAGATATTCAGCCTGTATTTTGCAACGACCAGATCGTAATAGTAGAAGATGAATATGATGTGACCTGTATGATAAGAAAGCTTAAAGAGGAATGCGGTAAGGTTGGGCTGAAGAGAAACATGAAGAAGTGTGAGTGATTGGCTACTGGAGCAGAACAAGTAAATAATTTGGAGGTCGATGCAGAAGTAATTGTAAGTATCGAACAGGCAAAATATTTTTCTGAAATATTTAATAAAGGGGTATTATTTAATGAACTAGTTTTATTAAGTTGTAGATTTAATAAAGGACGGGCTGTGATTAGGGCAGTGAGCTCTGTTCTGTGCAACAATAAAAAGTAGGACAACGAAGGGGAGAATCTATAAAACTCCAGTTCTGAGAGTGGTTTTGTACGGAGCAAAAGCCGGAGACTCAAGCGAAACATAATGAGAATAATCTGCTTGCTACTGAGAGGGATTAGACAAAGCGCAAGCTGTACTAGAATCGATAGGATAATAAATGACGTAATCTGACAAAGGATGAAAATGATTGGGGATATATGTGACGACATCCAACAAAATAGCCTATGTGATTGGGACAAGTGGATAGGATGAATGAAGACCGGAGAAGAAATAGGACACCACGATGGACATTCTGACAGCGGAAGAAAAGTCAATGTGAATATGATGAATGAGGACAGGATACCAAATAGAATACCACGACAAACATCATCCCAGCGGAAGAAAAGGATCACCCACGGTGCAACTGGAATAATGATGTGGAGGAGACAATGCGAGCAAGGAATATGATTGTTCAGGGCAGTGAAGACAGGATAAGATGGAGAGGGCGGGGGAGGGAGAGGGGGTGCGTAGAAGGGGCGCCAACCGTAGATAAACCGCAAGAAGAGGAAGAAAGTTAATCATAATGACGTGGAAGAAGTCATTTCACATACATACTTTAAATTCATATATGAATATATGTAAATACCAACAATTTCAAAGGCTTTTTTTTAAAGCAGTGTTAATAAGTAGTTCCAACCCACCACCATTTATATAAAAATAGAGTACCTTTTAGGACTTAAAGGAGTTGTGTAGAAGAAATATTTTCAGTTATTTATTTACACGTCAGGTTCTGTAAGACCAACTTGAGGAGCAAATCTCCAAGGTGATGGATCGTGTCAGTACATGAAATTACAACATAAAAGCAATAAGAGATAAAAATAAAATGTTTATGAACCCAAAAAGAAAGTCAAGCAACAAGTTTCAGTAAATGAAGTCAAAAATATAAGAGTCTGCTTAAGTTTTCAAGGAATTTCTCAATAGAATAGAAAGAGTGACCCACGAGGAAACTCTTCAGTTTCGATTAGCAAGCGTGTGGATTACTGCTAAGAGTTTTGAATTCTTGTGGTAGTTTATTGAAAATCGATGCAGCAATAGACTGCACATCTTTCCGCACAAGAGTTGAGGATGTCCGATTTAAATGCAGGTCGGTTTTCTGCCGAGTATTAACGGAGTGAAAACTGCTTATTCTTGGGAATAAGCTCATATTGTTAACCAGAAACGACAGGAAAGAATATAGATATTGACCCAGACAAGTGAACAGGGGTCCACAAGAGATTTGCGAACTTACACCACTTATTGCCCCAACCGCCCGTTTCTAATCCAAAAATATCCTTTTAGAATGGAAAGAATTATGCCAAAATATAATACCGTATGACATAAGAGAGTGAAAACAAGCAAAGTAGACTAATTTTCGTGTCGAACGATCACTCACTTCAGATACCGTTCGAACAGTAAAAATGGCAGCAATAAGTCTGAGATGTTGTATTTTCACACGGCCACATCTCGTCACATGAAACACTGATTTGAGTGAGGGAAGAGGCCAAGAGTCGTTTATTTGTCAATGAATAATATTTAACTATTGTAATGATGTATTTTGACGATTTACAAGGAGAAATGAATCCAGCGCCACTGAAGCGCCTCAGAAACTATAGACTATTTCAGAGCGCATGTAAAAACATGGATATTGAAGACAGACTCTGAAGACATTTAAATATTACAAAAAACAAACACGCAACCCTTCGTCCACTGCCGGACGATATCACTCCCTTTTTATCTCCTGTGTAATACGGACGCACCATTACACAGACGTCATTATAAGATTTGTAATTTGTTAAAACCTACAGAGATATACTGTCATTTTGTTGCATGTGGGACTAGTATGTGTGGAAAACGTATAGCGGTTAAAGATTGAACATTTCTACGTGACTTCTAAACATTTCAAACCACTCAGGCTCTGTCATTATTATTGACGTGTCAACACGTTACCTGTGTGTTAAATCCTAGCTCGTAATTATAGTGTCAATTACTCTAAACTTGTGTTTGCTTTGGAAGTTGGACAACCTTAATCATTTACTTTCTATGTGCCAAGTTTTTTCACAGAACAACCAGTGTCCAACGTGTCGTGTGGACAGAACAGTTGAGACCGACGTTAACATACTACTTATATTCCCCCCTTCTAATATTCTTCAAACTTAGTTTTAAACTGGCCCTTAGGTACATTTTTAGTGCGAGTGAGGTCCAGGAATTTCTTAGGAAACTTTACTTCTCAAATCACACATCGGTCGCACAAAGTCTCACTGTTCCACTATCGTAGGAGGCACATTCTAAACGGGAAAGGGATCCACGCAAGCATATGTTGCTTCCCCTTCTCAATCTGATGCTTAATAATAATAATATTTCCTTACATCAGATGTCTTTGAACAAGATCCTGAATGTGGGCTTTCCATGACAGTTTATTATCTATATGAACACCTACAAATTTGAACTGTTCACTTTCACTAACCATATGGTCATTCTATGAAATTAAAACGTCGGGTTTTGTTGAAATGTGTGTTAGAAACTGTAAAAACTAAATCTTAATATGATTTAGCATTACTTTATTTTCTACAAGCTATGAACTTAGGTCATGGACTGCCCTGTCTGAAACCGATCCAGTGTTGCTCACAACATCCTTTACTACGAAGCTAATGTCATTAGCAAACAGAAATATTTTAGAGTTAGCCGTAATACAAGAGGGCATATCATTTATATAAATAAGGAACAGGAGTGACTCCAACACTGATCCCTGGGACACTCCCCCATTGATCGTACCCCACTCAGACCCCACATCACAGCCATTCTCATCACTGTGAATAACGAGCTTCTGCTGTCTGTTATTAAAGTAACAGGTGAACCAACTGTGAGCTGTTCCCCATAAACCATGATGGTCCAACTTCTGGAACAATATTTTCCGATCGACAAAATCAAACGCCTTAGTTAAATAAAAACAGATGCCTAGCGTTCGAAACCTTTTGTTTAATCCAACCAGTACCTCACAGAAAAAAGAGAATACAGCATTTTCAGTTGTTAAACGACTTCTAAAGCTGAGCTGTACACTTGAGAGCAAATTATGAGACATAAAATGATCAATTGTTCTTACATACACTACATTTTCAATAACTGCAGCAAACACTGGTGGCATAGAAACAGGTCTAAAACTGTCTATATTATCCCATGAGAGTCCTTAATCTTCGCCAGCATCTCGTGGTCGTGCGGTAGCGTTCTCGCTTCCCACGCCCGGGTTCCCGGGTTCGATTCCCGGCGGGGTCAGGGATTTTCTCTGCCTCGTGATGGCTGGGTGTTGTGTGCTGTCCTTAGGTTAGTTAGGTTTAAGTAGTTCTAAGTTCTAGGTGACTTATGACCACAGCAGTTGAGTCCCATAGTGCTCAGAGCCACTTGAACCATTTTTGAACCTTAATGTTCAGTGATTTAATTATTGACTCAGTCTCCCGGTTGTAAGTATCACAGAGGAGTATTTCAGACGTCAGTCTCGGAAAGGCATTTTCCAAGAGAGTTACATGATTCCCTGTAGAAATTAAATTTTTATTTAATTCACCAGCAGTGCACAGAAAACGATTGTTAAATACAGTACATATTTTTGAATTGTCAGTAACAGAAATATTTTTGCTACAAGCTGACTTTATATCGTCGACCTTGTGCTGCTGACCAGACACTTCCTTCACTACTGACCATATGGTTTTAACTTTATCCTGTAAATGAGCTATTCTATTTGCGCACCACATACTCGTTGCCTTCCTAACGGCATTTTAAGCACCTTACAATACTGTTTGTAATGGGCAACTGCAGCTTCGTTATGACTTCTAACATTTTTATATATTCACCGATTTCTTCTACATGATATCCTTACCCCACTAATGAGCCACCGAGGCTGCCTTTTACTGCTAGTACACCTTTTAGAAATTTATAATGGAAAGCAACTCTCAAACAGTATGAGAAATGTGTTAAGGAAAGCATTACATTTGTCATTTACGTTATCGGCACTATAAACATCCTGTCACTCTTGTTCCTTGACGAGTTTTAAAAAACTCTCTATTGCCTTTGGATTCACTACCCTACACAGTTTGTAATTATATGTGACATTTGCTTGAGTACAAAAGCCTTTTAGTGTTAAAATTTGTGCATCATGGTCTGAAAGACCATTCTCTCTTTTACTAACAGAATGCCCATCTAGTAATGAAGAATGAATAAAAATATGATGTGATTGTTCAGTTTCTCCCGGCGTATTTCTTGCTCGAAAAGTCTACGGGTGTACTGCCGGTCCATAGTGTCTAACGGGCAAAATATTTCGGCGATCAGACATGTCGCCATCGTCAGGTGCTCTGACGAACTGAGCTCCTGAGCCGCTGCAAATGATATTGGGGCATCAAGGATTGCCCAGTCTGAAAATAGAAGTTCAAGCCATGCGGCTACGCCTTCAATAATAAAAATTGACATTAAAACAACAGCTTTTTGGTTGTCTTGCTTTTTCTGCTTTTAAATGATTTAAAAGACATTGACTGGATGATAATTTTTTTTATTTTTCTTTTTTTTCTTTCTATTTTTTATAGATTGCGGTGCAATAAAGCAGCTGGGGTGGATGAAATTAAGTCGGAATTCATCAAATACAGTGGAATGTCAGGTCTTAAATGGCTACACAGGATAATTGAAATGGCCTGGGAGTCGGGACAGGTTCCATCAGACTGGACAAAAGCAGTAATCACACCAATCTTTAAACATGGAAACAGAAAAGATTGTAACAACTACAGAGGTATCTCTTTAATCAGCGTTGTGGGTAAAATCTTCTCAGGTATTGTTGAAAGGAAAGTGCGAGTATTGGTTGAGGAGCAATTGGATGAAAATCAGTGTGGGTTTAGGCATCTTAGAGGTTGTCAGGACCAGATCTTCAGCTTAAGACAAATAATAGAGAAGTGTTATGAGTGGAACAGGGAATTGAATCTATGCTTTATAGATCTAGAAAAGGCATATGACCGGGTTCCTAGGAGGAAGTTATTGTCTGTTCTACGAGATTATGGAATAGGAGGCAAACTTTTGCAAGCAATTAAAGATCTTTACATGGATAGTCAGGCAGCAGTTAGAGTTGACGGTAAACTGAGTTCATGGTTCAGAGTAGTTTCAGGGGTAAGACAAGGCTGCAACCTGTCTCCACTGTTGTTCATATTATTTATGGATCATATGTTGAAAACAATAGACTGGCTGGGTGAGATTAAGATATGTGAACACAAAATAAGCAGTCTTGCATATGCAGATGACTTAGTTGTGATGGCAGACTCGATTGAAAGTTTGCAGAGTAATATTTCAGAGCTAGATCATAAATGTAAGGACTATGGTATGAAGATTAGCATCTCCAAAACGAAAGTAATGTCAGTGGGAAAGAAATATAAACGGATTGAGTGCCAAATAGGAGGAACAAAGTTAGAACAGGTGGACGGTTTCAAGTACTTAGGATGCATATTCTCACAGGATGGCAACATAGTGAAAGAACTGGAAGCGAGGTGTAGCAAGGCTAATGCAGTGAGCGCTCAGCTACGATCTACTCTCTTCTGCAAGAAGGAAGTCAGTACCAAGACTAAGTTATCTGTGCACCGTTCAATCTTTCGACCAACTTTGTTGTATGGGAGCGAAAGCTGGGTGGATTCAGGTTACCTTATCAATAAGGTTGAGGTTACGGATATGAAAGTAGCTAGGATGATTGCAGGTACTAGTAGATGGGAACAATGGTAGGAGTGTGTCCACAATGAGGAAATCAAAGAAAAACTGGGAATGAACTCTATAGATGTAGCAGTCAGGGCGAATAGGCTTAGATGGTGGGGTCATGTTACACGCATGGGAGAAGCAAGGTTACCCAAGAGACTCATGGGTTCAGCAGTAGAGGGTAGGAGGAGTCGGGGCAGACCAAGGAGAAGGTACCTGGATTCGGTTAAGAATGATTTTGAAGTAATAGGTTTAACATCAGAAGAGGCACCAATGTTAGCACTGAATAGGGGATCATGGAGGAATTTTATAAGGAGGGCTATGCTCCAGACTGAACGCTGAAAGGCACAATCAGTCTTAAATGATGATGATGATGATGATGATGACTTTTTTATTTTATTTTATTTTTTAAATTTTTTTCTCATTCGCTCACACATTCACACGATATATACATTGCACACACTCATACATATTACAGTTAACACATTCTCACACTCATTGATTCACCTTTTTTTAAAAATAATATAATAAAATAAATAAATAAATAATAAATACAATAAAATAAGATTTAAAATAAAATTTAAAATAAAATAAAACAGCTGCCACCGACCTCTGCAGAGGAATGGGGTGCTAAGAACACTGGTGCACAGGGCGCGCACCATCTCTGACATAGAAAGTCTGCCCCAAGAGCTGGAACACCTCAAAACTGTATTCCGGAAAAACGGGTACTCGGAATGGCAGATCAGATGCGCTGTCCCCCCACCTCTACAATACAGTGTGTGGAGACGGAAGAAGTCTCGGAGAAAGAGATAGCCACTGCCTATATACCGTATGCTGGCGCACTATCGGGGAAAATTGGACGAATATTGAGGAAACACCGAGTAGTAACTGTCTTTTGCCCACCAAATAAAACGCGAGCATTATTGGAAAGTGTCAAAGACGATCTCGGTTTGCGGAAGGCCGGCATGTGCCAGATTCCGAGTCATCGTGGGAAGACTTATACTGGACAGACAGTGCGCACCATCGATGATCGATGCCAAGAACATCAGAGGCACACTCGACTTGGGTACCCCAACAAGTCGGCGGTCGCAGACCACTGTTTGTCCGATATTCAGGAAATGGACTATCAACATACCAGGGTCCTGGAATAACATCTAAAAACTGGGTCAGCGTCGTTAGAGAGGCCATCGAATTTCATACCAGGGACGGACGGACACATCAAAGGAGATTGCAGCTATAACCTCGGCAGGGCATGGGAACCAACAGTGAGTCTAATTAAAAAGACGCTCATTAAACGAAACGAAATGGCGAGTAGGGCGGACAAGGCAATTACATCGACGCCACCACAGACGCCGACGCCAGCGTCTCACCAACCGCTGAAGAGCGGGTGCAGACCGCGGAGAGAACGCCTCGCGAGGCGAGGGGATTTAAGACGACCGCCCGCCCTCAGCAGCTCAGTTCGGCAGCGCACTTGACGATGGCAACATGTCTGATCTCCGAAATATTTTGCACGTTGGGCAATATGGATCGGCAGTACACCCGTGTACTGTTCGAGCAATAACAATGTGGCCTATGGCTATGCTAGTGTTCCCCTCCACCTTAGTTGTAAAAAACATATTCTGCATCAGATCATATGAATTTAGGAGATCTACCAACATCCTTTTTCTTGCACCATCACATACAATATTTATATTGACGTCACTACATAGAACTAATTTCAGGTACTTCCTACAAAGTGAATTAAGAATCTCTCTAGCTTCAGCAGAAATGCTGTAAAGTCAGAGTTAGGGGACCTATAAACAAAAAATATTAGAAGTTTAATTTCACTTAATTCAACTGCCCCTGCACAACATCAAAATATCTGTTCAGTGTAGTACCACGATATATGTACGGACTCAAATGGAATATTGTTTTCACTTACATTTCCACTCCGCCTCCTTCCAAAGAACTCTATGAAAAACTACCAGCTAATCTGTATTCTGGTTAAGGAAGCCTCTGAACTGACAAATTATTTAAGTGGTGCTCCGATATTTCAATAATTTGAGAGTCAACATCTATGAGCAGTTCACTAACTTTATCTCTAATACCTCTTATATTTTGACGAAGTATGCTAATTTCATCTCTACTTGTAAACATGACGCCCTCTGAAGGTGAGTCGTTCTCGAATTTAACTATATGTCTGACATTTTATATGACCGTGTGAGTGATCGAAAACTTTAATGGCAGCAATTTGCAGACTTCGTAGGAACGACTACCATAATGGGAAACAATCAACGTAAATTTTCCTTCAGGTATTGTATCTGTTCCTTTTGAACTGGAGTGTGTCCTTTGGAACAAAGTTCCATGGTTGGGGGTTTATAATTACAGTGTCCGCGAGGGTATGACAGGAACAGACATGTGAAGCAAAATCGTCTTGTAAACATGAGCTTTAAAATGCATACCTTAAGAACTTTGAACAGTTCTTCATCCCTGATACTGCGTAACTGTCCCTTCTACAACAAGCTCCTTGCATACCTTGTGAGCTATGAGCACACGTTTACTAGGAATAATGTATTTCACAATGGAGAAGATAATAAAAGTGCTCATGGCTCTTAAGGTATACACTTAAGGGCCCACTTTTGCAAGATTATTTTTTCTTGTTTTGGCCCTACTACCTCCTCCCAAAATATGGAACGCAGAAACCTTGCAGTAGAAGAAAATTGTTTCGCACTATCGAAGATATAATGTTCATAGTTCTCAAGATATGCTTTTTAGACCCCATGTTTACTAGGCATTTTTGCTTCGATTGGTCGTTCGTGTAATAACCTTGAATAGAGACCAAGATTCTTGGGACGTCCTGTACACTTTGAACCATTAGTCAATGTATCCTAACTTCTATAAAAGTAGTCTAAAGGACAATCACGGGTGAGTATATTATTATGCCATCAGGCCTTTGAGCACAAAAAGCTTTCTTTCTTAAAGGTGTTGTTGTGTTGTGGTCTTCAGTCCTGAGACTGGTTTGATGCAGCTATCCATGCTACTCTATCCTGTGCATGCTTCTTCATCTCCCAGTACCTAATGCAACCTACATCATTCTGAATCTGTTTAGCGTATTCATCTCTTGGTCTCCCTCCACGATTTTTACCCTCCACGCTACTCTCCAATACTAAATTGGTGATCCCTTGATGCCTCAGAACATGTCCTACCGACCTATCCCTTCTTCTAGTTAAGTTGTGCCACAAACTCCTCTTCTCCCCAATTCTATTCAGTACCTCTCATTAGTTATGTGATCTACCCATCTAATCTTCAACATTCTTGTGTAGCACCACATTTCGAAAGCTTCTATTCTCTTCTTGTCCAAACATTTTATTGTTCATGTTTCACTTCCATACATGGCTACACTCCATACAAATATTTTCAGAAACGACTTCCTGACACTTAAATCAATACTCGGTGTTAACAAATTTCTCTTCTTCAGAAACGCTTTCCTTGACATTGCGAGTCTACAATTGATATCCTCTCTACTTCGACCATCATCAGTTATTTTGCTATCCATATAGAAAAACTCCTTTACTACTTTAAGTGTCTCATTTCGTAATCTAATTCCCTCAGCATCACCCGACTTAATTCGACTACATTCCATTATCCTTGTTTTGCTTTTGTTAATGTTGATCTTATACCCTCCTTTCATGACACTGTCCATTCCGTTCAACTGCTCTTCCAAGTCCTTTGCTGTCCCTGACAGAATTACAATGTCATCGGCGAACCTCAAAGTTTTTATTTCTTCTCCATGGATTTTAATACCTATTCCGAATTTTTCTTTTGTTTCCTTCACTGCTTGCTCAATATACAGATTGAATAACATCGGGGATAGGCTACAACCCTGTCTCACTCCCTTCCCAACCACTGCTTCCCTTTCGTGCGCCTCGACTCTTATAACTGCCATCTGATTTCTGTACAAATTGTAAATAGCCTTTCGCTCCCTTTATTGTACCCCTGCCACCTTCATAATTTGAAAGAGAGTACTCCAGTCACCATTGACAAAAGCTTTCTCTAAGTCTACAAATGCTAGAAACGTAGGTTTGCCTTTCCTTAATCAATTTTCTAAGATAAGTCGTAGGTTCAGTATTGGTTCACGTGTTCCAATATTTGTACGGAATCCAAACTGATCTTCCCCGAGGTCAGCTTCTACCAGTTTTTCCATTCGTCTGTAGAGAATATGCGTTAGTATTTTGCATCCGTGACTTATTAAACTGTTTGTTCGGTAATTTTCACATTTGTCAACACCTGCTTTCTTTGGGATCGGAATTATTATGTTCTTCTTGAAGTCTGAGGGTATTTTGCCTGTCTCATACATCTTGCTCACCAGATGGTAGTTTTGTCAGGACTGGCTCTCCCAACGCTGTCAGTAGTTGTAATGGAATGTTGTCTACTCCCGGGGCCTTGTTTCGATTCAGGTCTTTCAGTGCTCTGTCAAACTCTTCACGCAGTATCGTATCTCCCATTTCATTTTCATCTACATCCTCTTCCATTTCATTAATATCGTCGCCAAGTGCTTTGCCCTTGTATAGGCCCTCTATATGCTCCCTCCAACTTTCAGCTTTCCCTTCTTTGCTTGGAACTGGGTTTCCATCTGAGCTCTTGATATTCATACAAGTGGTTCTCTTTTCTCCAAAGGTCTCTTTAATTTTCCTGTAGGCAGTATCTATGTTACCCCTAGTGAGATAACCCTCTACATCCTTACATTTGTTCTCTAGCCATCTCTGCTTAGCCATTTTGCACTTCTTGTCGATCTCGTTTTTGAGAGGTTTGTATTCCTTTTTGCCTGCTTCATTTACTGCATTTTTATAGTTACTCCTTTCATCAATTAAATTCAGTATATCTTCTGTTACCCAAGGATTTCTACTAGCCCTCGTCTTTTTACCTACTAGCTCCACTGCTGCCTTCACTACTTCATCTCTCAACGCTACCCATTATTCTTCTACTGTATTTCTTTCCCCCATTCCTGTCAATTGTTCCCTTACGCTCTCCCTGAAACTCTGTATACACTCTGGCTCTTTCAATTTATCCAGGTCCCATCTCCTTAAATTCCCACCTTTTTGCAGTTTCTTCAGTTTTAATCTACAGTTCATAACCAATAGATTGTGATCAGAGTCCACATCTGCCCCTGGAAATGTCTTACAATTTAAAACCTGGTTCCTAAATCTCTGTCTTACCATTATGTAATCTATCTGAAACCTGTAAGTATCTCCAGGCTTCTTCCATGTGTACAACCATCTTTTATGATTCTTGAACCAAGTGTTAGCTATGATTAAGTTGTGCTCTGTGCAAAATTCTATCAGGCGGCTTCCTCTTTCATTTCTTAGCCCCAATCCAGATTCACCTACTACGTTTCCTTATTTCCCTTTTCCTACTACCGAATTCCAGTCATCCAAGACCATTAAATTTTCGTCTCCCTTCACTATCTGAATAATTTCTTTTATTTCATCACACATTTCTTCAAATTCTTTGTCATCTGCAGAGCTAGTTGGTATTTAAATTGTACTACTGTAGTAGGCGTGGGCTTCGTGTCTATCTTGGCCACAATAATGCGTTCACTATGCTGTTTGTAGTAGCTAACCCGCACTCCTATTTTTTTATTCATTATTAAACCTACTCCTGCATTACCCCTATTTGATTTTGTATTTATAACCCTGTATTCACCTGACCAAAAGTCTTGTTCATCCTGCCAGCGAACTTCACTAATTCCCACTACATCTAACTTTAACCTATCCATTTCCATTTTTTAATTTTCTAACCTACCTGCCCGATTAAGGGATCTGACATTCCACTCTCCGATCCGTAGAACGCCAGTTTTCTTTCTCCTGATAACGACGTCCTCTTGAGTAGTCCCCGCCCGGAGATCCGAATGGGGGACTATTTTACCTTCGGAATATTTTACCCAAGAGGACGCCATCATCATTTAATCATACAGTAAAGCTGCAAGCCCTCGGGAAAAATTACGGCCGTAGTTTCCCCTTGCTTTCAGCCAATCGCAGTACCAGCACAGCAAGGCTGTTTTGGCTAGTGTTACAAGGCCATATCTGTCAATCATCCAGACTGTAGCACCTGCAACTACTGAAAAGGCTGCTTCCCCTCATCAGGAACCACACGTTTGTCTGGCCTCTCAACAGATACCCCTCCATTGTGGTTGCACCTACAGTACGGCTATCTGTATCGCTGAGGCACGCAAGCCTCCCCACCAACGGCCAGGTCAATGGTTCTTGGGGGGAAGGTAAGTTGCTGTAAAACATTATTCCAATGAATGCTACTGAAGGAAAACTGACAAAATATGTTAATTTTCTGATTTGTCTCTCCTTAAGATTTGTAGCTCGTTGACGTTCATAAATGTGTTCCTCATCTTTAAATTCTCAAGAATGTGTAGGCTTTGATATTTTTTTGGTTTCTGCCTTAGTTATTGTACATTTATTATTGTTGTAGTACCTCAAGATGTACTGCACTGAACTAGTGACTTTTTGAAATTAATAGTGAGATCACTTGGGGAGAATCACTCAGTAATTTCTTTAAGATCACTATTTTCCATTTCTTCTGTTTCCTGTTGGACTGATCGCAACACTGGTGTCATCTGCACAAGGAACTGTTTCTCCTTGTTGTATATGAGATGGAAGGTCACTTACATGTATGAAAATAATAGTGGAGATTATATTGTTCATTGCGGTTCCCTATACATGATTTCTGCTCAAATAAATAAATCTCTCATACTCCCATTATTTGAATTACTAATTACAAATTTTTGCATTCTTTTGTTTATCTATGACATTATTTATTGGTAGACTATACCATTGGTTCCATCAGACCTGAGTTTATCAGTGGTGATACTGTGAGTAACGAAGTCAAATGTCTTAGATAGGTGATATAATATGCCAGTTAACTCGTTTTTTAATGCTTGTACAGTTTGGTGAGTGTATGTGCAAATGAAATTCTTATTTGAGCAAATCTTATGAAATCCAAACTGTTATTTTGTGGTTCATATAGATACCTAATCTAGAATATATCAGTTTCTAAAAACTTTTGGAAAATTATTTCATTTGAGAAACTGGTACCTCTTACTATTAAATATTTCAATCCTCCATTAGTTATGCATTAGCTATTTCGGACGAGACAGTATTTACTATATGTGAAGAAAACCATAGCGCTCTGTTGGAAAAACTGTCAAACGAACATTTTGTTTTGGGAGAATATATATTTTTCTTACATCTAGAAGGAGAAATGGGTGATACAATATTATGATTGAATTTTATGTGAGTTGCTTTTTCAACACTTTGTTTTGATTTTTCTCGTGAAGTGCCTGTCATTAAATTTTACATTGCATTTAAGAAATGATTACTAAATGTGTCTACCATATGTGATCATTTTTAATCCTTGGAGTTATCGTGTTATGTGTCTGTTGCTCTGTTTCTTGTTTCAAGACATTTATGTAGACTTAAATTTGCTATGGGAGTTATTGGTTTCTAACATAATGTGCAAGTTCCTTGATTTTGAATAATTTTTCAGATTGGAGTAGTCTCTGTGGTATGCAACTATTGCAGGATCTGCATTCGTTCTTGAGGCAGGTTCATGTCCCTCCTCATCTCACTATGTATTAATCTTCTTGGTAATCCATAATTTTTCATAGGTATTTAATGTCCTTGCTGATTAGTTGATGTGTAAAGCTATTTTCAAATAATGTTATGAGTTCATCATGAAACAGGGTAAATTTATCATTTAGTTCACTATAACTCTCTTCCCAGATCACCTCTTGTAGAACGTTCTTAAAACATTTATTACAAATTTTTATTTTCACCTAGAGGAAAACTGTTAGATATTATCTTATTTATGCTAAATTACTATGCATTATATCTTACAGAACATTTGTTACTGGCCATATAGTTACTTCCTTGCCTTGATGTTCATTAAAGAATACATTACCAATAAGAGTTCTACTGTCTTTACCCACCTGTGCTGCAGCATTATTTACAGAGACCCAATTACAAAATCGAGATAAGTTTTTCAAATCATTTTCCTGGTGGAATCCCTTCAGAAATCACCAAACACTATTAGCAGCTTGTGGTTGTCTAACATACAGCATAGCAACAAATCCAGTTATCTTATAAACATTTCAAAATTTCTCAGTGAAGATGTATATACAGTTACTAGTGAAATAGAATGTAAATATTTCTCCTTCTTTGTTTTCTATGGGTTTGATCAATTTTAGAAACGATCTCCTAATACTGTAGGCTGCTGTTTAATTTATTCTTTAATTTGCCAACGGTTTAAATGGAAGACCACTATTGATCACCTATTGCACGAATGTCATCGACACAGGAAATTTCTGGTGAAAATAATATTTGAAAGTTGTAGTGAAACTATGCAATTCTTGCTTTTAACAAAGATTATAAATACCAATTGTATTTTATTGCGATTTTCAACATCCTTTTCGCCTTGAGGATTCTTCTGTCCATGACATCTGTACATGTAAACATGTGCTTGATTACTGTCTTATACCTAACCCAAAACCATATAAAAATATGACAGCTGACGATGGGCCACTTTTGTAGTGAGAGTGATCTATTTTACTGTATTAATTCACAAGCACACTCTTCTGCGGGTTGGTCTCTAACAGAATATATTTCTTTCCGTGTTATTCAACTTGTTTTCCGTCTTTATATGCGAAACAACTCTTTTTCACATATTCTTCGTGAGTAAGCACTAGAGTGTCATCTTTTAGATTCACCTTCTCTAACCCTGTGGCTGAGTGGTGTTCAGACAGGCCGAGCTCTACAAATTTTCCACACAGCAGGCTCTTTCGCTTTATTTTTAAACCTTCTTATATCACGATCAAATAAACCTCCCTTTATATCGCAGACTTATTCTAAACCTGCAGTAGGCCACCGGTGTTCACTTGGGGTTAAACTCTTATCGTGAGTTTATATTCAGAGTCATGTATAGTCGCGTACGCCTAACAGTGTACTTGATATATGCGTCATTACCGATCATGTTTTGTGGTTATATCCCATGTATGTTTATTAATGACTGCATTGTTAGTAGCCATCATTGTATGTCTTGTGATTAATCAATTTTAAGATTATAGCAAATTTGGTGCTCATTTTAAATAACTGAAATTGATTCTCTAACATTTTATTAAAGAGTTTATGTCTTCACCGGCAATTTCTCTTGAAGGAATTTACATAATGAAAGGATGCTAGTAAATACATTTTACTCTTTGTTCTTATTAGTATTAAGGTTATATCTGCATCGAGAAAACGTTTGATGCATCAGAATATACAGTTTTCACTCTGTATTGGAGATTCATCACGAAATTATAGACCATGCATGTTCTTCGTTTTTCTTCTGACAATAATATTTCTAAGTTGTTTCAAGAATGAAAAAGCTATTGAATTTTTTGAACTTACACAGAGATGGATCCTCATGATTTATCAATATCTAAAGACATTTGAAAACTCATAAATGAATGAAATCCCACTGAGAGCAAACCATGAGGAAAGAAATGAAACATGAGACTTATTACGAGTTATTTCAATTTCTAGGGATAGTATATAAGTGTAGTGGAGGCCAGGAACGATGGGTGGTTTACATCTAATTTAGTCTGCTGCAGTCATCTAGTAAGTTTTCCTTATATATGATATTGTCTTCATGATTTAGCTTAGTGTCTCAAATATTCTATGCGATACTTACTGCACTATGATGACTGTTCGATGTAACATTTATCACCGTATCAGCGTTGTCAATAATTTCGTCTATTCTACTTATTAATTTTTTTGTTGTAACCAAATCGTGTATGAGACCGCTCATATTGCAGGATCGTAGGTGACATAGAGGACCTACACTGGACGTCTATGCTCGTAAACTTCGTTCTACAACTCATCATACTGAGCTTTTCTGCTTTCGAGGCCACAGCAGTAAGTACTGATTCTAATTAGTATTTCCTGCGATATTTCTAAAAGTTAGTGAAGTAATCTTTGAATGGAGTTGTTTGTGCTTCATACTCGTTAAATACGCCTAAATCTTAAATAACAATATTTATTCTTGTTTTTCAATGTACACAGACAAATTCTATCATGTTACTGTTTTCCATTTGCTTTCTAATTCCAGTCAGCAGACCTGGCGAGCCCTTTAAAAGGCACAAACTTAATGACGTACCTCGTACTGGCCATATTCCAGCTGTTTCTGCTCTGTCGCTGTGGAGACAAGCTGATGGAAGCCGTAAGTATTCGCCCACTAAGCTGATGCGGCACATTATATGAAACGTAATACACTCCTGGAAATTGAAATAAGAACACCGTGAATTCATTGTCCCAGGAAGGGGAAACTTTATTGACACATTCCTGGGGTCAGATACATCACATGATCACACTGACAGAACCACAGGCACATAGACACAGGCAACAGAGCATGCACAATGTCGGCACTAGTACAGTGTATATCCACCTTTCGCAGCAATGCAGGCTGCTATTCTCCCATGGAGACGATCGTAGAGATGCTGGATGTAGTCCTGTGGAACGGCTTGCCATGCCATTTCCACCTGGCGCCTCAGTTGGACCAGCGTTCGTGTTGGACGAGCAGACCGCGTGAGACGACGCTTCATCCAGGCCCAAATATGCTCAATGGGGGACAGATCCGGAGATCTTGCTGGCCAGGGTAGTTGACTTACACCTTCTAGAGCACGTTGGGTGGCACGGGATACATGCGGACGTGCATTGTCCTGTTGGAACAGCAAGTTCCCTTGCCGGTCTAGGAATGGTAGAACGATGGGTTCGATGAGGGTTTGGATGTACCGTGCACTATTCAGTGTCCCCTCGACGATCACCAGTGGTGTACGGCCAGTGTAGGAGATCACTCCCCACGCCAAGATGCCGGGTGTTGGCCCTGTGTGCCTCGGTCGTATGCAGTCCTGATTGTGGCGCTCACCTGCACGGCGCCAAACACGCATACGACCATCATTGACACCAAGGCATAAGCGACTCTCATCGCTGAAGACGACACGTCTCCATTCGTCCTTCCATTCACGCCTGTCGCGACACCACTGGAGCCGGGCTGCACGATGTTGGGGCGTGAGCGGAAGACGGCCTAACGGTGTGCGGGACCGTAGCCCAGCTTCATGGAGACGGTTGCGAATGGTCCTCGCCGATACCCCAGGAGCAACAGTGTCCCTAATTTGCTGGGAAGTGGCGGTGCGGTCCCCTACGGCACTGCGTAGGATCCTACGCTCTTGGCGTGCATCCGTGCGTCGCTGCGGTCCGATCCCAGGTCGACGGGCACGTGCACCTTCCGCCGACCACTGGCGACAACATCGATGTACTGTGGAGACCTCACGCCCCACGTGTTGAGCAATTCGGCGGTAAGTCCACCCGGCCTCCCGCATGCCCACTATACGCCCTCGCTCAAAGTCCGTCAACTGCACATACGGTTCACGTCCACGCTGTCGCGGCATGCTACCAGTGTTAAAGACTGCGATGGAGCTCCGTATGCCACGGCAAACTGGCTGACACTGACGGCGGCGGTGCACAAATGCTGCGCAGCTAGCGCCATTCGACGGCCAACACCGCGGTTCCTGGTGTGTCCGCTGTGCCGTGTGTGTGATTATTGCTTGTACAGCCCTCTCGCAGTGTCCGGAGCAAGTATGGTGGGTCTGACACACCGGTGTCAATGTGTTCTTTTTTCCATTTCCAGGAGTGTATATAGGTTTTTCTGCCGGTTTCCGGGTATTACAGCTTGATAAATGAATTTTATTTGTGACATTCTGAGTAAGAGGGCAAAGAAATACAAATATGGTTCGTAAAGGTAGAATTGTTTCATTGACTGCTGTGACGTGTATTCTGCATACTTTCTGGTCGTTTGTAATTCTGTGAATGAAAGCTGCCGTTACCTCTTGACCCGAAGCAGAGGCAGCCGCCTGTCACACTTAATACTTGCATAATACGAAAGAGGCCAAATTCGCCAAATTTTGCTACCGACCCGTTCTTTGACATGTGTCGCAGGGAGCAAAATCGGAGAAAATGGAAAAAAGGAAAAAAAGATTACATAATGAATCTTCGACAATAATTTTTTTTAAATCCAGTTCCAATCTCATAGAGGCCTAGCTCTATGCCAGTCCGTTTCTCATGTGACACAAAACCCGTCAGAGGAGCAGAGATACTTTACTAAATGTAGTACCCAAGAAACTGAGATTTTTCATTTTGTTGTACAACTAATATTGGCACAATAAAGGGACATTAAGGTTGCTCCAAAAAGAATGAATACTCTGCTGACAAGGAAAACGCTGTAAATATTGAGCGTTAGACATTTCAGAGAGGAATAAAACTTGGAATGTTACTGTGCCCTTTGACCCGCCATCCTGGCCAGTAATGCGAAATTGTAAAACTGTCCAGTACGCGGTCTCGAAAAACCTTCCTACTGGGATTAATTAGGAAGGAAGATTAATAAACAACATCACGACGATGACATGGTCATTAGAGAAGAAGCATAAGTTCAACGAAAGGTAGACAGCAGAACGAAGTCAGCTGTGTCCATTTCAAACAATGTGACCCGTGATTAAGCGATTGATGGAAAGCTAGGAAAACATAACGCCATACGGCAGAGGGGGGAATGAATCACTGTCCTTCTCTACGCAACTCCATTGTCTTACCACTATGCCATCTCTCTCGGTCCTAATGTAAGACACGTTACCATTCACGAACAAAATAGAAATTTGGCGGAGTAATTCTGGGAAGTGATTTTGGTAAATGCTCTCTAAAAATGCACCAGCCATCCAGTCACTACTGATACGTCAGACTACATCCACACCTACACCCATTATCCGCAAGTCATCGTATGGTCACTCCTACCTTTTACCCCTTTCCTCTTCCACCCACGAATGAAAGGAGAAATAACGACTGTGTTCCTCTGTACGAGACCCGCTTCCTCTTGTCCTAAGTTCTCTTGTCTTCACGGTCCATACCGAAACGAACGTTGGGGCCAGTAGAATAGTTCTGCATTCAGTTGAAAATGTGGTTTATCAGTAGTATTTCACATAAAGAACGTCGTGTTCTCTCCAGAGATTCCGATCTGAGCTCACGAAGCATCTTCGTAATACTCGTCCTTTCATGGAAGCTACTGCTAACAAATCTAACAACACGCCTCTGAATTGCTTCGATGTACTCCTTTATACTTACATGGTGTTGTGTCTACTTTATAGATGAGCTATGCTTTCCTAAACTTCGCCCAACAAACCAAGCCGCCCATTCGCCTTTCCTCCTACCGGCCTTGCGTAGTCGTCCCTTTTCATACTCCTTCGCAACGTTACGTCTGGATATTTAATCGACGTAGCCGTGTCACGCAGCATATCACAGATACAGTATTCAGTCATTAGCGGATTGTTTTCCCTACTCGCATTCACAAACTTTAATTTCTGTACATGTAAAGCGAGCTGCCGTTCATCACACCAAATAGAAATTCCTATAAGTCAGTCCGTATTCTCTTCCAGGCTCTCAACGACGATACTTTCCATCTCTCCCTCTGTCTGTCAGACCATGGCACTAGTGTACTCACTCTTGTCTCTGATGAACACTTACCGTCGAGGACAACACAGCGGATTCTAAATCTAAAAGTTTCCTTCCCAATTACCCCTGAGGCGCATATGAAGTCGAAGAACAACATATTATATCTATTCTTCCAGTTAACCAAGAAAGCAACAAACATTTGAAGGGATATATGTAATGTGTCGCACTGGCTTCTGTTACTCAAGAAGACTACGAGCCAGTCACGTAACCGGTAACCTATCATCGTGAGTCAATAGTGAGAAAAATGTGTCTAATGTAACGCTTCACCAACTGGGGAATGCGGTACCCCAAGCTCTGAGATACTAATCGTCTCTGGATATTTGCCAACTTATGTCTGCTAAAGTGACTGTCCATATGGCCTCTCTCACAATAATCGAATCATTTAAAATATTAAAACGTAAAAACTCTTTTTTAACAAGTTAAACCTTTGAAAAATAACGAATTATGTCAGTGTAACTCTGGGGATGGTTCCAGCTACACACGTTAGGGGGAAAACATGCGTTAGACAATGGTCTAAGGCCCAAGGAACGTATGTCGCCATGGATGTACAGGGTGTTTCAAAAATGACCGGTATATTTGAAACGGCAATAAAAACTAAACGAGCAGCGATAGAAATACACCGTTTGTTGCAATATGCTTGGGACAACAGTACATTTTCAGGCGGACAAACTTTCGAAATCACAGTAGTTACAATTTTCAACAACAGATGGCGCTGCAAGTGATGTGAAAGATATAGAAGACAACGCAGTCTGTGGGTGCGCCATTCTGTAAGTCGTCTTTCTGCTGTAAGCGTGTGCTGTTCACAACGTGCAAGTGTGCTGTAGACAACATGGTTTATTCCTTAGAACAGAGGATTTTTCTGGTGTTGGAATTCCACCGCCTAGAACACAGTGTTGTTGCAACAAGACGAAGTTTTCAACGGAGGTTTAATGTAACCAAAGGACCGAAAAGCGAAATAATAAAGGATCTGTTTGAAAAATTTCAACGGACTGGGAACGTGACGGATGAACGTGCTGGAAAGGTAGGGCGACCGCGTACGGCAACCACAGAGGGCAACACGCAGCTAGTGCAGCAGGTGATCCAACAGCGGCCTCGGGTTTCCGTTCGCCGTGTTGCAGCTGAGGTCCAAATGACGCCAACGTCCACGTATCGTCTCATGCGCCAGAGTTTACTCCTCTATCCATACAAAATTCAAACGCGGCAACCCCTCAGCGCCGCTACCATTGCTGCACGAGAGACATTCGCTAACGATATAGTGCACAGGATTGATGACGGCGATATGCATGTGGGCAGTATTTGGTTTACTGACGAAGCTTATTTTTACCTGGACGGCTTCGTCAATAAACAGAACTGGCGCATATGGGGGACCGAAAAGCCCCATGTTGCAGTCCCATCGTCCCTGCATCCTCAAAAAGTACTGGTCTTGGCCGCCATGTCTTCCAAAGGAATCGTTGGCCCATTTTTCAGATCCGAAACGATTACTGCATCACGCTATCTGGACATTCTTCATGAATTTGTGGCGGTACAAACTGCCTTAGACGACACTGCGAACACCTCGTGGTTTATGCAAGATGGTGCCCGGCCACATCGCACGGCCGACGTCTTTAATTTCCTGAATGAATATTTCGATGATCGTGTGATTGCTTTGGGCTATGCGAAACATACAGGAGGCGGCGTGGATTGGCCTCCCTATTCGCCAGACATGAACCCCTGTGACTTCTTTCTGTGGGAACACTTGAAAGGCCAGGTGTACCGCCCGAATCCAGAAACAATTGAACAGCTGAAGCAGTACATCTCATCTGCATGTGAAGCCATTCCGCCAGACACGTTGTCGAAGGTTTCGGGTAATTTCATTCAGAGACTACGCCATATTATTGCTACGCATGGTGGATATGTGGAAAATATCGTACTATAGAGTTTCCCAGAACGCAGCGCCATCTGTTGTTGAAAATTGTAACTACTGTAATTTCGAAAGTTGGCTGCCTGAAAATGTACTGTTGTCCCAAGCATATTGCAACAAACGGTGTATGTCTATCGCTGCTCGTTTAGTTTTTATTGCCGTTTCAAATATACCGGTCATTTTTGAAACACCCTGTAAATACGGGTCATGAGAGCATGCATTATATGATCACTCGAGCTCATTAGTTTCCAACATTATCATTCACTAGAATGCCGCTGACGTACTCGCACTATCCATTCGAGGGTTGGATTCCCTCTCGTCTTCATCGAAGAGTTTCACTGCCTGGGCTACTGTCAGGGTGCGACTTCGACGTGGAAGATTCCCGCCGTTTCCTTGCCGTGTCGTCTGCTCGCCGTCCGGTCCTCCTCGCCGCCTGCCGGTGCACGCCGCCTCCGCCGCCGCCGCCATTTGGTCGCCGCCTGCCGGTCCTCGCCGCCGCCACCGTCGCCGCCTGCCGGGGCTCGCCGCCGCCGCCTGCCGCCTGCCGCTGCTAGCAGCCGCCGCCCGCCGCCGCCGCCTGCCGGTCGCCGCCGTCACCGTCTGGTCGCCGCCGCCGCCTGCCGGTCGCCGCCGTCGCCGTCTGGTCGCCGCCGCCGCCCTTCTCGCGCGCCGCCACCATGTCCCAACCCTCCACCACCACCACTATCATTTTCACCTCTCCCTCCGCTGCTCCAACCACCATCACATGGAGTTCCTCCTCCACCCCACTTCCCGTCCTTCCTTCTCTCCCTGTCCACCCCACCCCTGCGCCACTTTCGGCTGTAACCACACCCAACTCCTCCTCCCCTATCACTGTCGCCCCATCGACAGCTACTGACTTTCCGCCGCTCCCCGCACCGCCTCCGACATGCTCCAAGCCCACACGGATTTCTGCTCGACGTTCCACAGTCTCAGTGACACCCACGCCCCCTCCGTCTGCGTCATCCGCTGCTCAGGGTGGTCCTGCCCCCCGCCATCTCCCCCTGCAACCCGTACCCCTGCCCCCTCTCCACCCGGTCGTGCCCACGAAACCTTCAAAGCGCCCGAATGTTGACCCTTCCCCCGCAGTCTCCTCCAAAAAAACCCCCAACCCCCGTGACCCACCCACCCCCATGGACGCGGCTCCGACCCCCGCCCCCGCCACGCCTGCCACCCACACCTTTGTCCTCTCCAATCCTGACCCTCAATTCCTTGATGCCCGCTCCCTCACCCTCGCCATCCGGAAATACTACCCCAATGCTCCCATCTCCCAACTGATTCCTCGCAAGGACTCGGTCCTCATAAAATCCCCCAGTGCTTCCCTCCACACAGATCTCCTCTCCCACATCCCCCGTATCCAATTTGGCCAACGTGCAACCCTCACCCCCTACCACACCCCGTCCTCTCCCCGTCAGCCTCAACCTCCCCGGCGTCCGCCAACCTTCACCGCTGTGATCACGAAGCTTAGCCCCGTGATCACGGAGGCTGAGGTGTTGGCGGAACTCAACTCCCGGCCCGACATTGAAATCCGCTCGGCCCGTCGCATCTTCAATGATGCCGGGCCAACTTTTCTCATGCGGATATTCACGAATCCTCCTCCTCCATTGACCGCCTCCTCACCGAGGGAGCCCTCATCTACAATAAGCGCCATAAGGTGGACCCCTCCCGTTCCCCAGTCCAATCCTACCGCTGCCAACGCTGTCTCACCTACAACGACCACATTACCTCTGCCTGCAAGAACATCCTACTTGTCCCCACTGCAAAGCTTCCCACTTCCTCAAGCATTGCCCCAACCTCACCGCTCCCCCTTCCTGCAACACTTGCAACGTACCACATCCTACCTACTCCTCGAAGTGTAAAGCGAAACCTCCACCAGTAACCCCTGAGCTCACCGTGCCTGTCCGTCCTGTTGATGACCCCATCCACCCCAACAACTCGCTCCGCCCTCCCCCTACTGCTGAGGACATCATCCGCTTCACCACCATTGTGCTCCAAAACATCCACCCCTTCCAGCGCTCCCACACTCTTTCCCAAATCGCCCTCGCTGCCCATTACCACCTATGCCACATACTCCCACAACCAGGCCCACTTCACCTTCACCCCCCTCACCACCCTTGTCTAACTCTCCACTCCCATGGTACAAAAACCGTACTGTATCCTTTACCACAACATTCGCTCCCTGCCCACCCACAAACTCCTCTTCCTCCACACCCTACGTCAGCACCACGTGGATGCCTTCATCCTAAATGAAACCTTCCTTCAGCCCCGTATCTCCGTCTCCACGGCTCCTTACACTCTACACCGCACCGATAACCCGTACCCTCTCGCACGTGGCGGAGTTGCTATAGGCCACCTCAAGCACCTCCCTGTCCGGCCCCAACCTCTCCTTAACAATCCTGCCGAGCATCTCACCCTCAGCCTCTTCTTCCCCACCCTTAGCATCACCTGTGCCACCATTTATGTCCGCCCTCGCCCCCCATCCCGTACGATTTCCTGGCCCACATTGACCGCACCTTCTCCACTTACGTGATTGCCGCCGACCTCAATATCCACAGCCGCGATCCTGCCGACCTCCGGCGGTGGCATAAGTTTCTCACCACTCTCCAGGGAGACCTGGTTCCCCTGCCTCAGCACACACGGCCCGAATCCAACACCACTCCTGATGTGGTCCTTGCCTCTCCAAACCTCCTTGAGCGCATCACCGTGGATGTCCTTGACCTCATTGGCAGTGACCATGCTCCTGTCCTCCTCACTATCTCTAACGGTCGCCATCCCCGCCACGCTCCTCGCCCTGCCGTCCCTCCTAAACTTGTCCATGATTACTCCCGTGCCGACTGGGATGCCTACCGGGATTCCATTCACACCCAGGTTGACGGCCACGACCTTACCCTCCAGTTTCCTGATGACATCTCTCGCACTACTGCCTTCCTGCACCAGACCTTGTCTGACGCCGTCGCCACCCATATCCCCACCAAAGCCATCCACCCTCACCGCCCCGCCCTGCCTCCACAGGCCGTCCTTCTCCTTCGAGAGTCCCGCCGCCTCTACCGCTCTTTTCTCCGCACTCGTGACCGGGATACACTTACCCGCCACCGGCAATTACAGCGACACATCCGCAACCTGCTTGTTGCGAAGAAACTCCGTGCCTGGCGCCAGACATGTACACAACTCAACACCACGCTCCCCATCAACTCTTCCAAGTATTGGTCTGCTTTCCACCGCCTTACTGGGAACCGCCCCACCCCCCAGTACCCTCTCCTCCTTAATGACCGTCCCTTTCCTGACAACCTCAGTAAGGCCAACCACTTTGCCTCCCACCTCTCTGATGTTTTTTCCATCCCAGATGGTCCCCACTTTGATTATTCCCTCTTCCCTGATGTCATGGACCGTACGAATACCTCTGTTCCTCCCCTTGCTCCTAGCTTCCAGTACTTGGGCCACACCCCACCTTCTGCACTTAACACTCCCATCACTACACAGGACATCAGCCTCACACTCCGCACTAAACACAACACTGCTCCTGGCCACGACTGCGTTACCTACCGCCACCTCAAACACTGCCCTCCCTCCTTCCTTTCCCTCCTTGCCACCCTCTACAATGTCATCCTTGCCACTGGCTTCTATCCCGACCTGTGGAAAACCTCCCGTATCCTGATGTTCTCCAAACCCAATAAGCCTCCATCTGATGCCTCTTCCTATCGTCCTATCTGTCTCACATCGGTGTTCAGCAAGCTCTTGGAATCAATCCTTTCCCGGCGCATCCATCTCCACCTCCACCAAAACCACCTCCTCCCAAACACCCAATGTGGCTTTCGACCTTCCTTCTCTGCTGATGACCAACTCCTCCACCTCACTCATCTCCTCTCCCTCCAGCTTAACTCCCGTCGCTCCGCCATTTTTGTCTCACTTGACCTCGAAAAGGCCTACGACCGTGTCTGGCATCCCGGTCTCCTGTTTAAACTCCAAACCTACGCCCTTCCTATCAACTACATCCGTCTGGTGGCCTCCTTCCTCTCCCACCGTCCCTCCTATGTTATCATCCATCATGCCAATTCCCACACCTTCTACCCCTCTGCCGGTGTGCCCCAGGGCTCTGTCCTCTCCCCTCTCCTCTACCTCCTGTACACGGCCGATTTGCCCCAACCCCCCCCCTCCAGTACACCTCTTGCCATATGCTGATGACACCGCATTCCTCGCCCTCGCTCCTACCCTCCAACGGTCCCAACGCCTTCTCCAGAATCACCTTGACCTTTTTGCTGCATGGTGTAACCAATGGCTCCTGAAACTCAATCCTTCCAAGACCCAGGCAATCATCGTAGGTCGTACCACTTGCTCCTTCCGGCTCCTGGATTTCTCCCTTACTGTCTGCGCACGTCCTGTCCGCATCACCCCCACCCTCACCTACCTTGGCCTCACCATTGACCGTCACCTCACCTGGATACCTCATCTCCGCTCCATCCAATCCAAAGCCCGCAACCGCCTCCGACTCCTCAAACTCCTCTCTGGCCGGACATGGGGTTTGCACCCCTCTACCATCCTCCACACCTACAAATCCTTAATACGTCCCATCCTCTGTTATGCCAGTCCCGCCTGGATATCTGCTCCCACCAAATTCTATAATTCCCTCCAGATCCTTGAGCGTCATGCACTCCACCTCGCCTTCCGTATCCGCCTCCCGTCCCCCACGCGGAGCCTCTATGATCTCATTCCTTTCCCCCATCTGCTACCTATTCCTCGAACATATCCGCATCCTCTACACCTCCCGCCGTCTTGAACCCCCTCACCCCCTGGTTGCTCCTCTCCTCTCCCATCCCCGCCCCCTGCCACGTCTTCACCGTTGTGTCCCCCCTACCCTCCATCTCTACACCCTCCATCTCCTTTCCCAAGGTGGCTTCCGTCAGCTCCCCCTCCCGGATGATGCCCTCTCTCCCTTCATTTATCCTTCCTATCAACTCTGATCCTCACTCCCCCTCCTTTCCTCTGTCCTTTCCCTGGGCTCCCTCTTCCCCCCCCCCTTCCGTCCTGTTTTCTCCCCACTAAACCTCTCCCTACCTCCCTTCTCCCCCCCAGTCCTTTTGTATTCCCCTCCTCTGCCTACCCCACTCCCTGTCGCGTCTGCCCCCCACCCCTCTTCTGGGTCCTCATCCTCCATCAGCTCCTTTCCCGGTTCCCCCCTTCGCTTTTACTCTCCTTTCCCGCCTTTCTTTTGTTTTCCCATCTTCTGTCCAGTTTCCCCCCACCTGCTCTCGACTGTGGTGTCACATTTGCCAACTTTTTAGTGCAGTGTTCCAGTGACTATTCAGTGTTGTTTGTCTTTCTCGTGTTGCGAACAGAAACCATGCTGTCGCTAGGTGTGAATTTTATGTCTTTTGCGAACAGAATCCAGTCTGTCGCCGTGTTTTTTAATTGTCTATTGTTTTCCCTGTCTGCTTCGTATGTATTTTTATTAGCATCATCATCCCTCTGTTGTTGTTTTAAGTTCCACGATTTCTTTTCGCCTTGTTACTCTCTAAGTCTCCGATTTTATCGCCTGTTTTGTTATTATTTGTTCTCTTGATCTTTGTCACAAAATCTGTCGGCTGAAGAGCGGCATACTAAGCTGCTGCCAGCCCGCCCCCTTCGGGGGGAATTGAAATTCAATAAAGGAAAAAAGTCGCACTATTTGTTTCGGGCACAGAGGTAGTCTTTCTCTTTTCTATGCATAATCCAATTATGAACACTATTTTGAGACTAAAACAGAGCGTTTCCTTTAACCATAACACGAGTGATTGAAATGAGTAAGCTGAACTTCAGAATCATACGACAGGGGCATCATATGTTGGATGAGTTCGTTGTAGTATGAATTGTCAGTATACGTAGAAATGCCTCTTCGAGCGACAGTAGTGGGAATATCCCCACTGGTGACTATAGTCCCAACTTGTGGTGGAAAGTTGAGAAGGCGGAAGATTTCTGTTGGACTGTGACCTACTGTTCATTCCCATACGTTTTCCGTCGTTTGTGAAACAGCTACAATTTGTAATTATATCAGGTACTGAAACTGTACTTCGTTTACCTCATTTCCGGTATTAGCATCAGAGTTGTATTTGAATGTTAGTTGTGGACGTGGTTCGTCTTGTCTAGAATTTGGTTGGTTTACGTAAATATCTTCTCCTCCTTCTACGAATTTTAATCATTTAGATTTTAATAGTGTCATCATTCAGCTGTCAACTTTTGACTTCCTTGTGTATCATTTACAGTATCAAAACGAAGTGGAAATTAATCACATAACTGTTGTGTAACAATTACGAGAATACTGAGAATTAAAGTCATTACGCACACACAAATATTGTCTTGCAAAGCCCTGTAAACACTTAAAGCGAAACGCGGAATGCGACGTTTATAGATAGGAGAAGAGTTAAGGTAACCGAAACGGCATTTCTTAGGGTTGTGTAAGTTACTTCACTGATACATTACATAAAGAGTGAAATCCAAAGATTAGGACGTAGGTGGTCATCCTTAGAGACAACTCTACACGGCTTTCTGTAGACAGCAGAAAAGTGCCGGGATAAATGGATAAGCCACAAACAGCACGTGGATGACAGTAAGCTTCTCAAAGTGGGACAGACAACTGAGCGATGGATGACACAATATGGGCCACGACAGTCCTTTACATGAGACGAGAAGAAGAAAAATGATAGCGCAACATGCTCTCGAAAACCCATTCCGATATTACTTCTGAGGTGGCCTGTAAGTGTGTGCTCTAACGGCCACAGCTCACCTCAAACAAATCTTTCTGGCTTGGTCACTGTCTCAGTGCACAGTTTTTGTTGCAAGTTTTCGGTGCCTTATACTGGCTTCTGGTATGAGAATTCATATGTTTCTATTGAGTTCGTCCATCTGGAGATGTAATTTGGCAGTATCCTCCACCAAGCGCCAGCAAATCACTTCGCCCGCAGAAGAGTTTTGCTCACTATTTCTTGTTATATCTTGTATCTCCTTCCAGTAACATTCCATTTCTCACTGCTGTCTGCCAACGCCGTCTGTTCTTCGTCTACTCGAGCTGCTTGCTCAGCCAACGTGACTAGCATTTCTCTCTTATGCTCTGCAATATCGGCACGTACGTCTCTTGTTGGCTGCGACCTCTAATCGAATTTTATGGATTGCTTGGTAGCTAACTTACAGGTCCCTGTTTATTAACTACTACCGCTTTTCGTGTTCCTGCCACACTACTCTGCAATACTATTTCCGATTCTCATCCTACGTCTCAGGATTTCATGAGTGCTTCTTAATACAGTATTTAAATGAAAAGTCCGAAGAAAACTCTATAGCTAACACTTAAATTTGGGGTATGTCTAAATTTCACTCTAACACTACAACTCGCAGCTCTAAATTTGCCATTCTTTTCCCAGTGGTTCACTTAATAATGACGAACCCTTAATGTATGAAGGAACGCATAAGTAGTGTAGCTATAAACAGATAACGAGGAGATGGTAATAATGGCTTGGAGATGTTTGGGAAATCTAAATACGATTTTCAGAACTGAGATTCCTATCGGTCTGAAATGAAAGAATTGCAATCACTATGTACTATCAGCTCTTAATGAGAAAACCACTGATGAAGTGGACGTTACAGAGCATGCAATGGAGAGATACGTGGGTCACTCCAAAGGAAATGCACACTATTTTGTTTTAAATCCATCTTTTATTATACACGTTCGAAAGTTTTACAGAGTGTAGATACAGCCTTTAGGAACAATATTTTCATTTCTGGACATAATTTCCATCCCTGTCAACTGCCTTACGCCATCTTGGAACCAGCGCCTGTATAGCCGCACGGTAAAATTCTGGACCAACCTGTATGAACCACTATTTGCCAGCGTGCACAAGGGAGTTACCATCTTCAAACCTTGTTCAAGCGTAGTAAATATACACTTACTCATTTATTAATATAACCCAGCTACTGGAGTCAGTGAGTACAGGACAATGCTCCGAAAATCTGTATGTGTATATAGAAAAAAGAAATACGAGCTGTAAGTAATATATAAGTGAAATTCTCTATCGAGAAAGTTCAGAAAATGTGTACTTTGCGTTATTATTTGTTTCAGAAACAAAGATACCAAGATATGAACTCTTTTTGAATACTTCGCTTAGGTGATTTAGCAAGTACTTCTTTTTGTTACTTTGTTTACGTAGGAAGGAATAATTATCATCAGGCGCCACGATATAAATAAAACAAAAAATCTTGACATTCCACAAAAAAAAAATCTGTTAAGAGATACGGAGAAGTATTCATTACGCAGCAACAAAAAAGTCTATAACCATTTACCCATTAATATAAAACGTACGACAAGGGGGAAACCAAAATTTTCGATTTACAGTCAAATCATTTCTTATGTAGACAAATTTTCAGTTAAAGTCTAGTTACACGTGTGGTAGATGGATAACTGATTTGTTTTTAAATGTAGGAGGGTCTCGTTTGGAGCATGACGCCCAGTTGCGTTAAATTTGAGTCAATGTGTTATTTCGCAAGTTTTAAATGGCAGAAATGTAGCCTAACTTATAAAAAATATTTATACATAGCATGTACACTTCGCCATACACATTACTTATGAATAAATCGTGCAGTTGATCTAAGGTCCAAAGCAGTAAGAACTAACGGCAGCCCGCATCTCGTGGTCGTGCGGTAGCGTTCTCGCTTCCCACGCCCGAGTTCCCGGGTTCGATTCCCGGCGGGGTCAGGGATTTTCTCTGCCTCGTGATGGCTGGGTGTTGTGTGCTGTCCTTAGATTAGTTAGGTTTAAGTAGTTCTAAGTTCTGGGGGACTGATGACCATAGATGTTAAGTCCCATAGTGCTCAGAGCCATTTTGAACCAACTAACGGCAGTCAACTACATGTCCCTGGAACTTTACCGCAGAAGGGATTGGTGTAACAGAAATATTCTGTTAGGGCCTGACAAAAAAGCTCTAAAAAATCTAAAACTTGCTGGTGGCCTGCAATTGTACATTAAATTTTTTGTACAAATTAATTGATTCAGGAGTGGTATTAAAACACTTTAACCAGTGTTGGAAGCATAATCCACTTCGTCACTGTCGTATTACAGACGATCCTAATACTTTCCCTTTTTGCAGTTTCAAGAGCTTAAGGCGAGGTTGTCATGAATGTTAAACGCAGATTTAGGGGGTTCCGATTTTGACAGGAAGGCTGTATTTACATTTTTGCTTCATATTGGATTCACCTGATTTTGAAACAGATGAACGACACGTACAATAAATGTTTAATACTCGTATGCATCTCATATTACACTCATACCAGAAAATTTTCAAAAACCATTTTAAACCTTTAACTGAGTTGCTACTGTCTACGCTTGAAACCATATCGTTCAAATCGTAACGCTGTTTCATAACAGAAGAGACAAAAAAATTTTGTGACAGTCGTTACTTTAGTTTACAGTTGGTGTAAGACTTACAAGATTTTTTAAATGCTGTCCACAACAGACACGAAACATCTTTGAAAAAATTTAAATCTATATAAATAAACACCTAGAAAGCTTAATTATCTTTGTTTACTTAATAAGTAAATGGCTTGCGCCTCTAGCGCACTCATACATAGAACTGCAGCCTGCACTGTAAGCACGAAAACCAATTCCATTTAGAAGAAACAACAATATGGATACGGAGTAAACTAACTAAGAGTTTGTGAACACAAAAGGCAAGACCTGAAACAGGTGTGGAAAACGACACAACTCCTACTCGCATAAAAAATGGAGCGAAGGAAGGCAGAAATGATGGGCCATATGGTACACTTAAACAAAAGGCCTTCAAAAGAAAAAAGGAAAAAATCTGAGGAAACAAAAGAGATCGATCAAAATATCACTAAAAATGTTATATCTAGGAGAAGTTAAAAAATAAAGCGTTTCTGAAAGAGAAAAGACCATGAAGAGACAAGACATGATATGGAAGTCCGGATTGTATGAAGTATGTTACTTTTTTTTTCTTCAGTCGGTCCTCAAACCGAGCCTATACTGAACACTAAAATAAGTACATTTTCTGACCCATTCAAATAGGTTTTTCTCCGTTTTTATCGTTGGATCCGATAGTTAATTTCCACAGATTTTCGATTCAAAACCTGTAAGGCTACACAGTCTTACAGAAACCGGGATATTACCTCTCAATCCGTAGAAGAGTTCCTTGGTAGTATGGCCTGAAATTTTAATATTCATGCTAACGAACGTACAGTTCCAACCATGTTCTTCAGTGTCTGCTTGAAGATGGTGAGAGATTCACTTCGACTGGCGGACATAATTCTCATTGAGTCAATGCGCCAATTTCGTCCTCATTCAAATATACACTCCTGGAAATTGAAATAAGAACACCGTGAATTCATTGTCCCAGGAAGGGGAAACTTTATTGACACATTCCTGGGGTCAGATACATCACATGATCACACTGACAGAACCACAGGCACATAGACACAGGCAACAGAGCATGCACAATGTCGGCACTAGTACAGTGTATATCCACCTTTCGCAGCAATGCAGGCTGCTATTCTCCCATGGAGACGATCGTAGAGATGCTGGATGTAGTCCTGTGGAACGGCTTGTCATGCCATTTCCACCTGGCGCCTCGGTTGGACCAGCGTTCGTGCTGGACGTGCAGACCGCGTGAGACGACGCTTCATCCAGTCCCAAACATGCTCAATGGGGGACAGATCCGGAGATCTTGCTGGCCAGGGTAGTTGACTTACACCTTCTAGAGCACGTTGGGTGGCACGGGATACATGCGGACGTGCATTGTCCTGTTGGAACAGCAAGTTCCCTTGCCGGTCTAGGAATGGTAGAACGATGGGTCCGATGACGGTTTGGATGTACCGTGCACTATTCAGTGTCCATCGACGATCACCAGTGGTGTACGGCCAGTGTAGGAGATCGCTCCCCACACCATGATGCCGGGTGTTGGCCCTGTGTGCCTCGGTCGTATGCAGTCCTGATTGTGGCGCTCACCTGCACGGCGCCAAACACGCATACGACCATCATTGGCACCAAGGCAGAAGCGACTCTCATCGCTGAAGACGACACGTCTCCATTCGTCCCTCCATTCACGCCTGTCGCGACACCACTGGAGGCGGGCTGCACGATGTTGGGGCGTGAGCGGAAGACGGCCTAACGGTGTGCGGGACCGTAGCCCAGCTTCATGGAGACGGTTGCGAGTGGTCCTCGCCGATACCCCAGGAGCAACAGTGTCCCTAATTTGCTGGGAAGTGGCGGTGCGGTCCCCTACGGCACTGCGTAGGATCCTACGGTCTTGGCGTGCATCCGTGCGTCGCTGCGGTCCGGTCCCAGGTCGACAGGCACGTGCACCTTCCGCCGACCACTGGCGACAACATCGATATACTGTGGAGACCTCACGCCCCACGTGTTGAGCAATTCGGCGGTACGTCCACCCGGCCTCCCGCATGCCCACTATACGCCCTCGCTCAAAGTCCGTCAACTGCACATACGGTTCACGTCCACGCTGTCGCGGCATGCTACCAGTGTTAAAGACTGCGATGGAGCTCCGTATGCCACGGCAAACTGGCTGACACTGACGGCGGCGGTGCACAAATGCTGCGCAGCTAGCGCCATTCGACGGCCAACACCGCGGTTCCTGGTGTGTCCGCTGTGCCGTGCGTGTGATCATTGCTTGTACAGCCCTCTCGCAGTGTCCGGAGCAAGTATGGTGGGTCTGACACACCGGTGTCAATGTGTTCTTTTTTCCATTTCCAGGAGTGTACTTAAATTTACGTCTGACACGTCGTGACATGGTAGCAATGAGGCCTCAGTAGGTCGCTGGAGCAGTTGGCACCACATCTGCACACACAAGTCACCTAATTCCCGTAAATTCCGGTGAGAGGGGTGATGATCTCTGACACCACGCTCAGTCACATCCCATACGAGTGCGATCGGGTTGAGATATGATGAATTGGGGGCCTGCACATCAAAGTGGAACCTGCCATTTTGTTCCACGAAATACTTTATCACACTCCTGGACTTTTGAAATGGCGCATTATCAAGTTGAAAAATACCACTACCACAGGGACGTTAGCAGACATTTTCATGAACTACTTGGAATGTAAGTTCTTTGCTATGTTTCCACGACTGAAAGACAAGACTATATATTATAAACGTTATGACGATGGCATCTTGTTACTGTTAGAGGGGGACGAGAATGAGGTTACCGCATTTGCTCAAGCAATAGGCCCATGCACCAAATACTAGCGTTTACTACAGAAATAGAAGAAGCAGGCTCTATTAACTATTTAGACCTTACCATTAATAAGATTGATAACAGACGTAAATTTTCGATTTTCAGAAAGCCTACATGTACAGATACTATTGTCGGAGCCAGTTCATGCCTTCCGGCACGATACAAAAGGGCCTTTTTCACCTCTATGATCCACCGACTTCTTAGATTACCATTGGCTGACAAGGAAATTCCCCAAGAACTTAGTATATTAAGGCAAATTGCAGTAGCCAACGTTTTCTCACCTAAAGATGTTATGCGCCCATACAATTGGATAAAAAACAGAAAGCAAATAGTAGGCAGACCTACAATCATCCTGAAAAAAGAAAGAATAAAGATAACCTGAAAACTATTCCAATGAAATTTTACGGTAAAATGTTCCAACAAATAGAAAAGTGTTTGAATAAATCTTAAGTTACATGTGGTTTTCAAGTTATCAACACCCTGAAACTCCGTCTAAAACATAGTTTGAGTAAAGATTCCGATAAATTTGACGGTTCTGGGGGTTACAAGATCGTTTGTAGTAGCTGTGACAAATTTTACATCGGTCAAACTGGTTGTTCTTTTAAAATTGGATTCAGAGAGCATTTGCAGGCACATAACAAAACTGCAGTGGGAATGCATTTGGCAGAAACCGGCCACATCCTATGCAATATCGAGAGTTGTATGCGTATCCTACACAGGGCAGAGAAGGGTCGCGCTCTTGACTGGTTGGAGGAGTTGGAGATTTACAATGCGAAAAAGCATGAGCCCACTAGGGTTCTCAATGGATAAAGCGATTTTGTGCCCAACGCCTATTTTGCTTTATTTGATAACGTACTACGATAACCAAATAATGCCTCGTGTATTTATACCTAGCCTTACCTGATGATTTATGTCGAGAACAGTAGGAATTTGTCTTACTTCCATACATTAGTCGCTCTAATGCTGTAAATGATTATGTCCTACCTATTCATGGAATGTATAGCGAGACTATATAATTATATTTATTGACTGTTAATATGTTGTTTAAAAGTTTGCTGTGGGAGATATATCACGTTGTATGTAAGTTCTTAAGATCAGTGCACGCCTAAATAACACCATGGCGGCCGTCCCAACAGAGGGCGCTGATCATTGATCTGTCCTTTTTTCAGCTGTCATATAGTCATTTTATCTTTCATAGGCAATTTACAGGTTGCTACAGGCAACATAATACGCATATTAATTGTTGGCCGTAAATTCACCATAAAAAGTATCGGTCCTGTTCTATTCATATAATTCCTTTTAATAATTTTTATGGGTAACTGTATTCGTCTTTTAATGAATCACAATTTAGTTTCTATGGTAGTTATCAATTTTAAAAATTTGCCACATGTATTTTACATAATGTGTTTTATCAGATTATGTTTTTGTATAAATGATGACTACATCTAAGCCGACAGTAGCGACATCTAGGAATGATGTAGGCAAACAGATTTCTGGTCGCTAGTGTACTTCAGTAGCCAGATGGAATAATGACTCTGTGGACGATGCGGCCTATTCTACACCTTATTTTAGATCTATATGACGATGCTATGCTGATTATATTTATATGATTTGACGATGCCATTATGGTCTTATCACTTTAGGAGATGGTGTAAAAAAGGTACGTTTTACTGTATTTTCTGTATATCTCAATGGTTGTGTGATAGAATATTGTGATACGTACTGCTGTATTATGTTGAAAGACACACTGCTCACTAGGTGTATATATTTGTATATTATAGATCTCAGGATGGTAATTACGGAGTGAAATCGGTCATCGTGTAAGGAATCCATATTGCGATCAAAGACTGGAATAAAAAACATTAAACCTGATCAACATGAAGGAGTGTACGTGGTCTGCAACCAGTGTACGACACTCCTCGGCCGTCATGATGGCTAGCACAAGCTTCACTGGACCCTTGGATGCCCACCTGAATGTTCCCCAGAGCATAAAGGCGCCACCGCCAACTTGTCTCCGTCCAGCAGCACAGGTGTAAAGGAGCTGTATCCCTGGAAGACGATGGATTCTCGCCCATCGGCATGATGAAGATATCGCGATTCATCAGATCATGCAACACTTTCTCATTGCATCAAAGTCCACTGACGATGGTTACTAGCCAATTTCAGTCGCAGTAGCCGTGGTGTTAACATACACACTTGTGTGGGTCGTCGGTTGCGGAGGCCCATCGCTAGGAGAGTTCGGTGCAGGCATATTTGTACTCAGCCCAGAGTTAAAGTCTGAAGTTAGTTCCGCCATGGTTCGCCTCTTGTCCTGTCTTATGAGTGTGCCCAGACTACGACGTGCGAAATCTGTAATGAGGGGTGGCCGCCCGACTTCACGAGGTCTGGATGTGGTTTCACCTCGATTTCGTCAGGTTTGAAGACACTCACCACAGCACTCTTCGAACACCCGAAACGTCGTTGAGTTTCCGAAATGCTCGGGCCGAGCCAGCAGGCCATCACAATCTGCCTTCGGTCAAACTCAGACAGAACGCGCGCCTTTCCCATTCCACAAACCGACAACACGCTCACTGATGCTCCGCGCATGTGTATATGTGTGACTAGCAGTCATTCCTCGCCAGGTGACGCTGCTATCTTCTGGACGGACTTATATGGATAGTAGGTCTGTGGTCGTAATGTACTGGCTGACCAGTGTTTATGTTGAAACGAGTATGAGAGTTTCCCATGGAATAAGTGTGTAACTTACTACGAAAGAAGAAATGCTCGCAGGTGCGTCTTGTAACTCAGTAATGCATGTAGCTCAATGTAAAATCTTCTCCAGAGAACACTTAGCCAAGGTTCAGTGGAGATCGCACTGAACGATGAGTAGGCAGAAAGTTTTAGATAAATATTGTACTACGTCGATCTACCAAGTTTCAGACATCAGTGACCTGCTGTCGTTAAAATATATGAATTAAGATGCTTTGCCATGAAAAGAACTTGCCCCCCTTCTAACAGCCGTGTACCGCAAGTCTCTAGAGGAACGGAGCGTTCCAAATGATAGGAAATGAGCACAGGTGGTCCCAGTCTTCAAGAAGGGTCATCGAGCAGATGCGCAAAACTATAGACCTATATCTCTGACGTCGATCTGTTGTAGAATTTTAGAACATGTTTTTTGCTCGAGTATCATGTCGTTTTTGGAAACCCAGAATCTACTATGTAAGAATCAACACGGATTCCGGAAACAGCGATCGTGTGAGACCCAACTCGCTTTATTTGTTCATGAGACCCAGAAAATATTAGATACAGGCTCCCAGGTAGATGCTATTTTTCTTGACTTCCGGAAGGCGTTCGATACAGTTCCGCACTGTCGCCTGATAAACAAAGTAAGAGCCTACGGAATATCAGACCAGCTGTGTGGCTGGATTGAAGAGTTTTTAGCAAACAGAACACAGCATCCAGAATGAGATTTTCACTCTGCAGCGGAGTGTGCGCTGATATGAAACTTCATGGCAGATTAAAACTGTGTGCTCGACCGAGACTCGAACTCGGGACCTTTGCCTTTCGCGCTCAAGTGCTCTAGCACTTGCCCGCGAAAGGCAAAGGTCCCGAGTTCGAGTCTCGGTCGAGCACACAGTTTTAATCTGCCAGGAAGTTTCATATCAGCGCACACTCCGCTGCAGAGTGAAAATCTCATTCTGGAAACATCCCCCAGGCTGTGGCTAAGCCATGTCTCCGCAATATCCTTTCTTTCAGGAGTGCTAGTTCTGCAAGGTTCGCAGGAGAGCTTCTGTAAAGTTTGGAAGGTAGGAGACGAGGTACTGGCAGAAGTAAAGCTGTGAGTACCGGGCGTGAGTCGTGCTTTGGTAGCTCAGTTGGTAGAGCACTTGCCCGCGAAAGGCAAAGGTCCCGAGTTCGAGTCTCGGTCGACCACACAGTTTTAATCTGCCAGGAAGTTTCAGAACACAGCATGTTGTTATCAATGGAGAGACGTCTACAGACGTTAAAGTAACCCCTGGCGTGCCACAGGGGAGTGTTATGGGTCCATTGCTTTTCACAATATATATAAATGACCTAGTAGATAGTGTCGGAAGTTCCATGCGGCTTTTCGCGGATGATGCTGTAGTATACAGAGAAGTTGCAGCATTAGAAAATTGTAGCGAAATGCAGGAAGATCTGCAGCGGATAGGCACTTGGTGCAGGGAGTGGCAACTGTCCCTTAACATAGACAAATGTAATGTATTGCGAATACATAGAAAGAAGGATCCTTTATTGTATGATTATATGATAGCAGAACAAACACTGGTAGCAGTTACTTCTGTAAAATATCTGGGAGTATGCGTGCGGAACGATTTGAAGTGGAATGATCATATAAAATTAATTGTTGGTAAGGCGGGTACCAGGTTGAGATTCATTGGGAGTGTGCTTAGAAAATGTAGTCCATCAATAAAGGAGGTGGCTTACAAAACACTCGTTCGACCTATACTTGAGTATTGCTCATCAGTGTGGGATCCGTACCAGATCGGGTTGACGGAGGAGGTAGAGAAGATCCAAAGAAGAGCGGCGCGTTTCGTCATAGGGTTATTTGGTAACCGTGATAGCGTTACGGAGATGTTTAATAAACTCAAGTGGCAGACTCTGCAAGAGAGGCGCTCTGCATCGCGGTGTAGCTTGCTCGCCAGGTTTCGAGAGGGTGCGTTTCTGGATTAGGTATCGAATTTATTGCTTCCCCCTACTTATACCTCCCGAGGAGATCACTGTAAAATTAGAGAGATTAGAGCGCGCACGGAGGCTTTCAGACAGTCGTTCTTCCCGCGAACCATACGCGACTGGAACAAGAAAGGGAGATAATGACAGTGGCACGTAAAGTGCCCTCCGCCACACACCGTTGGGTGGCTTGCGGAGTATAAATGTAGATGTAGATGTAGATGTAGATGAAGTCCGTCGATGACTCAATAATTAAATTTTACGCGAATGAGGAATATAACAGGCAGGTCGATGCATAAATGTCTACCATGCATCATAAAACATAATTTACTTTAGAAAATAAGAAAGAAAATATCCTTAATAATGTACACTTAATCATTTCAAAAGTAAATAGTAAATAGAATTTCGGGACGTTTAGGAACCTGACATGCGGCGATGCATCCTAGTCGATACAAGTAAGACTATATTCATTCAGTATTCTATACTACGTTAAGGGTCCCTTCATCACAGTAAAGGATCATAAGGAAATTGATACCTTGAAGCCGATTACGAGAGGAAATATATACGGCAACTCTACAGTTACACGTGTACACAATAAATTACAACCAGACAAACACTATTTTTAGCCTTGTCTCACAATTTATTATGTTATTGCACAAGCTAGGTTTCGGGTTATAAGCCTATTTTCAAGTACATTACTGATTGTCAAAAGTTATAATACATAGATACACATGATGAAAATGCAAAGATAATTTTAACTTCTTAGGTCTCGATCCATAGCTTAATGTAACTTACATCAACGACCATTTTTTAACAAATTGCATCCGTTATTACCCATTCACCAATTATACCACAATGACTGGACTAAAGTTATGCATCAGCTAAGATAATTTTAACTACGATGGACTGGGGTTCAAAGTCTTGCTTCTATCCTGCGGTTGTGATCTCATCTAAAAGAGGTGAATAATTGAATTGGTTTTCTCGTTTAATAATAGGTGTGGGGATATACACATCTGTTTTTTAATTTCTAAAATTTCTCATTGGTCGAGTTTGGGCCCTTTTCCTCTACGTGTAGGACTTGTACATCTATGGCATAATTGCGATTATTGTTCAGGCAATGTTCTGCAAAGGCTGAATCAGGCTTCCTCAATCTCCATCTTCTGTGGTGTTCCTTAAGCCTGGTACAGATTGCTATCCCCGTCTGTCCAATGTAATAAGACTGACACTCCCGGCATGTGCTTTTATAAACCCCATTTTTTGCGACAGCTGGTTGCTTGCCTTTTGCATTGAACAGGAAACCACCTATTGTATGAGGAACATAGAAAAACAAAGAGAAACCCTTTGCCTTCAAGATGTTACTTCTTCTATTTGATGTTTTACCTATAAAAGGTAATCTACACCACTTATTTTCCTGTTAGTCCGTGTTTTTCATTGGGGACAGTAGGGACCTGGCTTGCTTCTTCATCTTTTTACCTAAAATTTTATCAATGGTGTTGGGATCAAATTCATTATTAAAGACCATTGTTTTTATTGTGTTAAGTTCCTGGACAGAGTCTTCTTGGGACATAGGGATAGAAAGGAGACGGTGGATCATGTAATGGAATGTTGCAAGTTTGTAGGTTGTAGGGTGTTGGGAGGAAGCCCGGATGAAAGTGTCAGTGAAGGAATCTTTTCGGTAAATATAAATTTATGGTTACTGTCTTCTATCTTTAGGGTAATGTCCAGGAAATTTATGTTTCGGCCCCCTAACTCCATCCTGACTTTTATGTTAGCGTGCCACTGGTTCATATCTTCCACGAATATAATGAGTTGTCTGTTGGAACCTTTCCACATACAAAGAATGTCATCTACATATCTGTACCAATGCACAACATGTTTTCCCAGTGGTTCTCTCTTCAGAAAATCAGTCTCCCACTTGTCCATGAACATTTCTGCTAGTAAGGGGGATATAGGTGAGCCTATTACCAGACCATCTGTTTGCTGATAATAGCTCCTTTGAAAGCAAAAGTAATTTTGATATAAACAACATTCTACTGTACTAACAATGCTCAGCTACACTTCTAGATTTATGTTGTGTGAATACAATGAATGTTACACAATATCTATACAGTATTGCACTGGAATACATGTGAACAAGATATGCACATCAAAAGAGTCTAATTTTGCATTTGTTGGAATCTTAACATGTGTTAACTTGTTAACTAAATAATAAACTGTTATCAATCCTGTATTTCCCTTTGAAGTTCAGCTTCTTCTTCAAGATGATGTTGATTTTCCTACCATTCTTGTGTGCTGGAGCATGTATTGCAGATACTACTGGACGAATTGTCACTTCTGGTTTGTGGAACTTCGGTAAACCATACAGCTATGGTGCCCTAAGGTTTATTTGCAGCACGCTCTTACAGGAAAATTCAGAAAATATATTGGAGCACTTGTTTACTACCTGCTTAGCCTGACCATTGTAACTAGCTGTCGGGTCTCTCTGTAGTTTTTTTAGCTGCACTGATTAGGAAAAATCTTCTACTTTGCCTATGTAATCTGTTTTATTTAACAGCACAACAGTCCCTCCTTTATCTGCCCTATTCACAATCACATTACTGTTTACAATCCCAGTTTCAATTTCTTTCATGATTAAGAATTCGTTGTTCTTCCGATATTGTGCTTGTTATTGTAGTTGATTTTTTGTGCCTGCTTGATTTCTTCCACACACTGTACTTTCGTTACCATACCTTTCTGTAGGGATAGTCCAGATCTACCCTTAGATGGTCTAACACTTGAGGTTTTGTTATCATGTCTGGAGCGTATTTATGGCTTTTTGATAATAGCTTTCCTTCTGGCTCAGACAGGGTTAATGTCGATTAATTAACAATTCTGTCTGCAAAATGGATCGGTATCTTTGGGGTTAAGGTTCTCTCCTGCAACGATACTAACTGTTCTAACTTCTTCTTTTGACGCTGAAACGTATTGTAAATAATGTCTGAAATTGTTTCCCTAACAGTATTGTCCAACCACATAAATTCGCATGGATGAAGCAAGTGAGTAAGCTGCACATGTACTAATTTCAGGTGCATACTCACATTATCACGAACTCTGAACCAATTCGACATTTCTTGTTTAATCCATAGTTTTGTCCTGCCTTCTTCACGTGTCTTGCTGAAGCTGAGCTTTTTTTGATCTCGATGGTTGCGTTCTTTGGTGTTATTTTGTATTTTAGGCACTGTTTATTAAACCAAATATTTTGACATGCTCATGCCTTCTTGGTTAGGAATCTTCTACACACCACGGTTAACGTTGCTTGGCTTGCATTCAAAACCATTTTAATTGAATCAACTGTGGGTTCTTGGTGAAGCATTCTAAATTAACTAAACGAACACTGGTTTTACCCTTGTTTCACAATTCATTATTAATGTTATTGCACAACCTAGGTTTCGAGTTATGAGCCCATTTTCATCTTTGCCTTGTCATCATGTTCAGCTGTGTATTATCATCTTTGGGAATCAGTATGTATTTGAAATTGGGCTTATAACCCGAAACCTAGGTTGTGCAATTACATTAATAATGAATTGTGAAACAAGGCAAGAAACAGTGTTTCTGTAGTTAATTAACAATGTTTCATCAAGAACCCACAGTTGATTCAATTAAAACAAATTATAACGTAGACGACACGTACCTCCATTACGGAGGAAATGTAATATTGTCAGTATGCATCCCTTGGCACAAATTCTGATACAACTAGAAGGTCCCTACTTAGACCGAACTTAAAAGTTGCCCTTAGCACATAAAATAGTTTGGTACACGCGGTAAGAATTAACATTTCATAGGGAATGAATAAGTATTTACACTCTGGTGCGTTTAAGGTAACTATACTGGACAGACGGATCGAACATTTGAAACTGGCTGCAACGGACATTCACTTACACAAAGTAAAACTCTACTACATATATGTTTATCAAAACACATCCATAAAGTCAGTAGTGCTGGTAGTAACACGGAGAGTTGGCATGTAACAAACGAGAGAGAGCATCTTGGCATGCTTGAAGTGCTCGAAAGTTATACTTCAGGAGAGAAGAACTATAGGCCTATTAATGAACAAAACTAATTGTTCTGTAAGCCTTATTTTGTTATTTACGACGACCTTCTTCTAGGAAATATACAATGCCTTGTGTTCTGCTTCGTTCCGCTAACATGGACGTGTTTATCATATCAGTTGGCCGTAGATGGAAGGCGGTCGGTGGAAACTGCACACTGCGATATGGTTAACACGTTAGCATATCGCTCGTCTCTCAAACTCGTTTAATATGTGATGCACATTAGAAGTTTCCAGTACGGAGCTTAAGCTGCCTATCAGGTAGACATTGTTTGGCTAGCACAATAAACGTTTTAGCAGTGCAAATGTGGACAACCATCAGCTGTATAATGGAATGACGATATGAAAATTTGTGGCAGACTTGGACTTGAACCCAGATTTCCGGCTTATCGCGTACGGTTGCCTTACCCCTTTTCATTTGACTATCTGACCACGACTCAAGACGAGACCCAAGCTTCCACATGCCATCAACCACGTGTCTACAAACTGTACTCCTACATCCATTATTTACAGTCTCGTACAGGGGAGATATTCTACTTAAAAGCATGTGCAGGCGTGTCGAAAAGAACATTGCATTGTGATTCAGAATAACGTAGGCAATTCAGTATCGCAATCAACTAGAATGTCTCACCTGTTCGGGAATATACAAAATGGTTGTACGAGTACAGGTTGTAGACACGTGGTTGACGACATGTGGATGTTTCGGTCTCGACGTCAGTCGTGCACGGATAGCCAAATAGTAAGGCGATCGCTTGCGATAGGTGAGGAATCAGAGTTCGAGTCCCGACCCGTGACAAATTTTCGTTGTCTTCATTCCGTGGTGCAGCTGATGGTTGTCCATATTCGCAACTCGGAATATCTTTAACGTATTTAATAACGGATATAGTCGTCGCAGTGCCTGTTCCCTCGGAAATGCATGCATATCCGGAGGAACATCGCACAGTAATTCGGAATAACGCACGTACTGCGATGTCGTACCGTATTGGTTCAAATGGCTCTGAGCACTATGGGACTAAACTTCTGAGGTCATCAGTCCCCTAGAACTTGGAACTACTTAAACCTAACTAACCTAAGGACATGACACACATCCATGCCCGAGGCAGGATTCGACCCTGCGACCGTAGCGGTCGCGCGGTTCCAGACTGTAGCGCCTAGTGTGGTGTCACCGCCAGACACCACACTTGCTAGGTGGTAGCCTTTAAATCGGCTGCGGTCCATTAGTACACGCCGGACCCGCGTGTCGCCACTGTCAGTAATTGCAGACCGAGCGCCACCACACGGCAGGTCTAGAGAGACGTCCTGGCACTCGCCCCAGTTGTACAGCAGACTTTGCTAGCGAAGCCACACTGACAAATACGCTCTCATTTGCCGAGACGATAGTTAGCATAGCCTTCAGCTAAGTCATTGGCTACCACCTAGCAAGGCGCCATTACCAGTGTATAGTAAAATGGAGATTATATCTGTACAAGAGCGATGTACACCGATTATGGATTAAAGTTAAGTATACAAGATTTTCGTACTTTATTGCAATTCTCAAGACATTGTCCTGTTCCAGACCTCACGCCAATCTGCGTGAGCTTAACGCGTGCCTTTCGGCTTCCTCTCGCTGTGACTTGGCTGTCTTGCTAAGTCACAACACCTAGAACCGCTTGGCCACCCCGGCCTGCCGCACCGTATTGTTTGGCTAGGATAGAGGACAGTGTTTCTATAGTGAACAGAACCTGAGGAGACCGGTACAGACTCGTGAACCTGTAACAACTGTCCGAGTCTTCAAGGTCCGCCAACAGCGAGTCACCGAAAGTTACCAGAAAGACAACAGCAAGAAGAGGGACAACTTAGAGGCACTGCGGAATAAGAAGCCCAACGAGTAAACGAAGAGCGAAAATCCATGACGTAGGGTATCCAGAAACCAAAATCAACGCTGTGTTGCGATATCAGTACAAGGGCACAGTGGAATCACGAATAACGACGCATCTGCCACAGTACTAGCTTTAGACGGCGGGCGAGGTCACCGACAGGCCGGCAAGGGGGCGTGGCTGCGCGTAAAGCGCTGCAGCGGCGATGCACTGCCATCTAGCGGCCGTCAGCGACTTCCACGCCGTCCGGCGAATCTTTCAGATAGCTGGTCCGTGATATCAGAGTTCCCTCCATTAATGAAATGTGTACAACTAAAAATATTTAGAAATGGTGCACCAAACACAATCTCAACTCTATGACGGTCTCTACTGTGTGAGTCTAAAATCGGGCACTAGACTGAAACACCGATGAGGAATAATTATGTTTCCTGGCTACACTATCTTCAAACTACAACGATTTCCCCCACTAGACCGCGCAGGAAGTTGGTCATTCCCATATCACCACATGTTTTCAATAGTGGTAATATTTTATTTCTGCATTTACATTTCTTCAGCTGTGTACTGAGTTCGTGAAAATGCCATGAAATCCAATATTTGAAGACTGTCGCTGTTGATTAATTTGACGTAGTGTGGAGTGAGAAACATTTAACACTCGGCAGTTCGAAATGTTTTCGTGATGTATAATTCCACTGGAGAAAATACGAAACGTAGATGAACGGTCATTTCATGGAGCACCACTTGACATCGGCGAATCAGCAAGTTCAAGAGAACTACTGAATATATATATATATATATATATATATATATATATATATATATATATATATATATATATACGAGGGTCGTTCAATAAGTAATGCCCCACCTTTTTTATAAAAATCCATTATTGTACGTGGACAAATGTCCTGTATCTACATTTGATATTTGTTCTGTGCGCTGGTGAAGTTTCGAACCCTTCTGGCACATGGCAAAGTTTCGAACCGTTCTGGCAGATGGCAAAGCCGTAGTACAGCGTCAAAATGGCGTCTACATGCGACTCAAGTTACAAGCAGCGTGCTGTTATTAAATTCTTGTGTGCAGAAAAAGAAACATGGTGAAGATCTATAAACGTTTGTGGGCAGTGTATATCAATGCTGCAGTTGATAGAAGTACAGTTGGACGGTGGGTAAAGAAATTTAGAGCCTCAGGAAATGATAAAACGGAGCTCTATGTTGGGCCACATTTTGGACGTCCAGCCACAGCTACTGCTCCAGGCTTGCTGAATCGTGCGGATGCCTTTATTCGTGCCGACCGGTGCATATCAACTCGACAACTGGCTCTGCATTTATCAGTCAGCATTGGTAGTGCGTCTGCAACGATCGAGATTCTCCGATTTTCAAACAAGTGCTCACGATAGGTTCCACGAATGTTCACAGCGGACCAAAGCTTCAAAGAAAGGCCATTTCGTCTGAATTGTTGGAGAGTTTTGAGACCAACGGAGAGGTCTTTCACTTACGTATCGTTACGGGGAGCGAAATCTGGGTGCACCACTTTGCGCCGGAAGCAAAAATGCAGTGGTATCGAAGGAGGGGAGTGGCATCATCCTCATTCACCATGAAGGAAGAAATTCAAGACAACACCCTCTGCCAAAAAAATCAAGGTGACAGTCTTCTAGAACTGTGATGACGTCACTCTCGTTGATGTGATGCCAAGGGGGTCAACCATCAATTCAGAGGCATACGTGAAGAGACTGAGTTAACTCGAAAAGCGCTTCCTACGTGTTCTGTCGGACAAGAATCCATCAGAAATCTTGCTCCAACACGATAATGCACGCCCACACACGTCTGAGAACCCGGAACCACATCGCCAAATTGGACTGAACATCACTGCCTCATCCACCCTACAGTCCAGATCTGGCACCCTCAGACTTCCATCTGTTTGGGTCGCTTAAATATTCTCTACAGGGAACACATTTTGAAGACGACGGGAGAGTCAGTCATGCAGCAAAACCATAGCTACGTCTACAGGACAAGAGCTTTTACCAGCAGGGAATACATGCTCTTCCGCAACATTGGCGTACGGCCATAGAACATGATGGAGACTGCGTAGAAAAATAGGACATGTTTAAGACATTTTGATGTAAATTGTCACCAAAATCTGACTCTTAACAATTAATATGTTCTGAGAAAGAAATTTGGGGCATTACCCACTGATCGACCATCGTATTATACTCGTATATAAGATTTTCTGTAAATTTTGACCCACAGTGAAACAGATCAGGAAATTTTTAGAGCATTCAGGCATTGCGTGTCAGGGAGAACGTTCATACTTTTGCTGTACAGTTACTGTAACCTTCTGCTGTAAACCACAAAAACTTGCTAAACGAAACACATTGCGAAAAATATCAATCACTCCAGTCAAAGACTCTTGTTACTAGTGAAGAAATGGTGTATTTCAGTAACTTGAAATGTCACAAGATGCGGCTAAGCTCCAACAGGAAAGCAACACACACCTCGCGATGAATTTACACCAAGTATACGAGCCGAATGTCGGGAGCAAAGAAGCATATGGGTGTGTTACAATCGTAGAAAATAGAACACCAATAATATGTTGCATATCCAACGACACAGGGATTGTGTGATCACAATTTCAGATAAACCATCGTAAAATCCGCTTCAAGCGGCGTTACAGCACCTTATGGCTCCTCGCCACTCTCTGGTAAAAACAACAAAGTACATAACTATCCAGGATATTGGTAGGGATATGAGGCTATATTCCTAGAATTAGTGCTATTTTGTGTCAAAGTAACCCCTTCTCACATAAGGTGACTACTGTACTAAAGCGCAGTGTTTCATCATATATGGTGCTTAAAGAGTAATCTGGCGTTAGGACAGGTTAATTTGTAGTCGATGAGACCATATTGCTAATTTCTGTAAGGGAATCGTTTGTAGAACAAACTACAAGGGAAGTCGAATGAAAGCATTAAATATTGTTTCTAATTTCTTTTGCTGAACAAAAGTGGGAGGTAAGCTTATCATTTCTCGATTTAATCTCCTTGTCGTTTAACACACTTCTTCTAGTGCGTATGAAGTGGAAGGATTGCCCTTTAAAAAAATTTTAAAAAAGTATTTAGATCGTCTCCGCAGTTACTCGTGCATCGCCCGCTCGATGGTTGGTTGGTTTTGGCGGGAGAGGACCAAACTGCGAGGTCATCGGCCCCATCGGATTAGGGAAGAATGGCGACGGAAATCGACAGTGCCCTTACTAAGGAAGGCGTTTTCCAGAAGCGATTCAGGGAAGTCACGAGAAACCTAAATCAGGAGAGCCGGACGCGGGTTTGGACCATCGTGCTCCCGAATGCCAGTCTGGTGTGCTACCCAGTGCAACACTTTGCTAGGTCATCGCCTGCTATATCTGTTTATCGCTACAAAATTTGTTTCCTCCTCATCTCTGTCAGTGGTCCAACCATATGATGATCGCTCTGTTCGAGGTCTGATGCGTGCGCTGCATGTGGCTGAGTATCGAAGATGCAGGACTGAGCTGTCATGCCACCCATCTTGCAGACGCTTTAGGAAACTCAAGCACTTCATAAGTGCCGGCCGTGGTGGTCGAGCGGTTCTAGGCGCTTCAGTCCGCAACAGCGCGATTGCTACGGTCGCAGGTTCGAATCCTGCCTCGGGCATGGATGTGTGTGACGTCCTTAGGTTAGTTAGGTTTAAGTAGTTCTATGTTCTAGGGGACTGATGACCTCAGATGTTAAGTACCATAGTGCTCAGAGCCATTTGAACCAGCCAAACTTGTAAGTGCTGGTCCTGAGCCATTATCGTTCAAATGTGCAGCTGATTCATCCACCGTCAAACGACGATTTTCCATCACAATGGTTTCAGATCTACATCTACATCTATACTCCGCGAGCCACCTTACGGTGTGTGGCGGAGGGTACTTATTGTACCACTATCTGATCCCCCCTTCCCTGTTCCATTCACGAATTGTGCGTGGGAAGAACGACTGCTTGTAAGTCTCCGTATTTGCTCTAATTTCTCGGATCTTTTCGTTGTGATCATTACGCGAGATATATGTGGGCGGTAGTAATATGTTGCCCATCTCTTCCCGGAATGTGCTCTCTCGTAATTTCGATAATAAACCTCTCCGTATTGCGTAACGCCTTTCTTGAAGTGTCCGCCACTGGAGCTTGTTCAGCATCTCCGTAACGCTCTCGCGCTGACTAAATGTCCCCATGACGAATCGCGCTGCTTTTCGCTGGATCATGTCTATCTCTTCTATTAATCCAACCTGGTAAGGGTCCCATACTGATGAGCAATACTCAAGAATCGGACGAACAAGCGTTTTGTAAGCTACTTCTTTCGTCGATGAGTCACATTTTCTTAGAATTCTTCCTATGAATCTCAACCTGGCGCCTGCTTTTCCCACTATTTGTTTTATGTGATCATTCCACTTCAGATCGCTCCGGATAGTAACTCCTAAGTATTTTACGGTCGTTACCGCTTCCAATGATTTACCACCTATGGCATAATCGTACTGGAATGGATTTCTGCCCCTATGTATGCGCATTATATTACATTTATCTACGTTTAGGGAAAGCTGCCAGCTGTCGCACCATTCATTAATCCTCTGCAGGTCTTCCTGGAGTACGTACAAGTCTTCTGATGTTGCTACTTTCTTGTAGACAACCGTGTCATCTGCAAATAGCCTCACGGAGCTACCGATGTTGTCAACTAAGTCATTTATGTATATTGTAAACAATAAAGGTCCTATCACGCTTCCTTGCGGTACTCCCGAAATTACCTCTACATCTGCAGATTTTGAACCGTTAAGAATGACATGTTGTGTTCTTTCTTCTAGGAAATCCTGAATCCAATCACAAACCTGGTCCGATATTCCGTAAGCTCGTATTTTTGTCACTAAACGTAAGTGCGGAACCGTATCAAATGCCTTCCTGAAGTCCAGGAATACGGCATCAATCTGCTCGCCAGTGTCTACGGCACTGTGAATTTCTTGGACAAATAGGGCGAGCTGAGTTTCACATGATCTCTGTTTGCGGAATCCATGTTGGTTATGATGAAGGAGATTTGTATTATCTAAGAACGTCATAATACGAGAACACAAAACATGTTCCATTATTCTACAACAGATTGACGTAAGCGAAACAGGCCTATAATTATTCGCATCTGATTTATGACCCTTCTTGAAAATGGGAACGACCTGCGCTTTCTTCCAGTCGCTAGGTACTTTACGTTCTTCCAGAGATCTACGATAAATTGCTGATAGAAAGGGGGCAAGTTCTTTAGCATAACCACTGTAGAATCTTACGGATATCTCGTCTGGTCCGGATGCTTTTCCGCTACTAAGTGATAGCCATTGTTTTTCAATTCCGATATCGTTTATTTCAATATTTTCCATTTTGGCGTCTGTGCGACGGCTGAAGTCAGGGACCGTGTTACGATTTTCCGCAGTGAAACAGTTTCGGAACACTGAATTCAGTATACTCTGGTGTCACAATGTGGTGTGCCGGACGCGGAATCTGAGTTACGCCAGTTCCGAACTTACAGCTTCATTTTCACTCATAAACTTGTTGCAGTGATAGACATTCATCGAGGCAGCGGACTTTCATTCGTCGATGATTTCAGTAGGGTTGGCACCTTCACTGCCCATGCCGCAAGCGGATCAGCCATTTTGAACTGGTATTGTGGCCGCGTTTCGCTTCTCTGTAGTATGACGCCGCCTCTGAGGCTTTCTTTCCAGGGAGACGCCAAATTCATCACCGTAACACTTCTCCTTGACGGCACTATGACTTGTACATCCCCAGTTCCGACCATTTGGGAACGTCTATCGTCTTTCGTGGTCGTATTGTGTTCTATGAAGCGAGAGGAGCGATATTTAATAGGATTTAAAATCACTATGTATGCCCTGCGAATACACGTTGCTTCAAAAATTTCGGGTCTCTAGAGAACGCGTAAAAATATAACGGCAGTTGAAGTGTTTGTGACATTTAAATGTAGAAGAGAGCAACGGTTACCAAGTGTCTACAGTGGCGAGGTGGTCGGGGTATCAGATTATGAAAAGAAGTTTAGCTGGTACATCAGTTGGTATACTATAACATACAAATTTATGTAGGGAAGGTATGGTATTTAATACTTGATGTAATTTAGATATGAGAGAGCCAACTCCCAAGAGTGAGTTGTTAGTCTCAATAATTAACAAATTTACCGTTAAAGGTGCAAATGCCAGTAAATTTTCCAAATATGTCATCGCATCGTGAAACAAAGAGAGTGTAACTCAAAACAAAGCCCACAGAAAAGGACGTAACTTTTCCTTAGTTGTGTATAAAGTATACAATAAAATTACGTTAGGTTACTTTTTTTCCAAACAAGAACATCTTATACACCTGCAGCGAAATGTATTCTGCTACTGGTGAAGAAGTCAGTTTTTCTCCCAGCGAATTATAATTTTTCGCACGACTTAGAACGTACTCGTACTTCGCACAACCTCCACACTTTTACTGTCGAGGAAAGTTATTGTCAATTATTTTTTGTAATATATAATTACCGTATGTAAATAATGACTATAAAGTAGGCGGGTTCTTACTTTCAAAGTACAGTCTGGAACCGCGCGACCGCTACGGTCGCAGGTTCGAATCCTGCCTCGGGCATGGATGTGTGTCATGTCCTTAGGTTAGTTAGGTTTAAGTAGTTCCAAGTTCTAGGGGACTGATGACCTTAGATGTTAAGTCCCATAGTGCTCAGAGCCATTTTTTTTTTACTTTCAAAGAAAGAAAAGGCAACAATAGCTTCCAAAATTGTAAGGAATGCACCAACTGAAGTTATGGTTTGTTGCTTTCATTCGTGAGCATGAAGAGCTACCAGTATCACAGTCACAATGATACTCCGTATTTACTATCTCGTAACGGTTTCGGAAGAGTGTTACGGTAGTACTACATTCGTTATTGTGGTGAGCAAAGTTCTAGTAACTTTTATATGAAACTAAACAAAATTACATTACGTATTGGCTCCTCAAATGAATAAACAGATAAACTGAAACGAAGTCAATAAACTGGTCAAACAGAATGAGAGACGATGTGAATTGTCAACTGGTACTTAGCCAAGAAGACAGTTTCAAATTTTTAATATTAATGAGGCGCACACAATGGGTAGGTATTTGCAGAACATTTCTGAAAAGAACACAACTTTGTTAACAAAATATCGTATTGTATCGTCTTGTATGTTAACCGGGGGCCTAGAAACGACGGAGAGGTTCCGTCCCCGCCGCAGCCGCAGTGGTCCAGAACTCCACGACGACTACCGCAGTCCACTTCACTCCTCCGCCGCCCCACAACGAACCACTCTTTCACGGTTATTGTGTGGTTCCGCCCCTGGTGGACCTCCCCACGGAACGTCTCACACCAGACGAGTATAATTCCTATGTTTCCGTAGCAGAGTATTGGTGGTGTACGCGTACGTGTACTTGTTTGCGCAGCAATCACCGGCATATTGTAGCTGAGGCGGAATCAGGGGAACCAGCCCGCTTTCGCCAAGGCAGATGGAAAACTGCCTAAAACCCATCCGCAGACTGGCCGGGTCACCGGACCTCGACACAAGTTAGACCGCTCGGCTAACCGGGCGGGCTACCCACATGTTACTATCATGCTTGAAAATAAATGGGAACTTAAAACAGCAACTAGTCACAATATTTGAGATCTGTAAACTGCTATTACAAAAACAGCCTCTTTGTGGTGACATGTATCAACACGATGATGGTGCTAACCCCCAAGTGAAATCGCGATACTATAGGCTCACTGCGGTGAAAACTTACCGTGGTGTTAACACAAGATGGATTCCGGTTCCACGAGACTCTCAACATGGGCAGAATCGATACGACAACGGAAGTCGATAGACGTGCCCGACCGTCCAAAGTGGGCGTGTATGCGTCATAGTGACGTCACAAAGAAACGTTACCGAGGTGAATCTAGCGTCTCCAATTATTCACATCGTTGTTATCAGTACCGCCAACACGCGAAATAGTGAAGTGAAATGTCGATTTTCAGTTACCCTTTTAAAGTTGTCATTTGACTCTCCCTAATATAATCTGCATCCAAGTGCACAACTAACTTCTACGTATTGAAAACACGCAATAATTGACAGCTTCAGTCCAGGGACAGACGTGGTTGACCCGTGCAGCAAGGCTGCCGGAGGCTACGGTCCAGTGTGAGGTGGAGACTGTAGGCAGTGCTGGCGGGCGCCTGTTGCAGGAGGAGGCGGTGTCGCGGGCGGTGTACGAGTCCCGGTGGTTCGAGGCGCCGCAGAGCGCCAAGCGCAGCCTCGGCATCATCGTGATGCGCTCCCGGCTGCCGCAACGCGTCACCGTCGGCAAGCTGGTCGCCCTCAACCTCGTCACCTTCAGCGAGGTAACTACCGGCACGCCACTCGCTACTTAACAGTTGCGCCTGTCATCCTAAAAAAAAAAAAAAAAAAAAAAAAAAAAATTCCTACTATTACAGCCTCCACCAAAACAAGCCCTTAAGATACCCTTCATCTCCGTGATAGGAATTTAAACGTCACTGCCATCTTGTAATCAGGAAAGATCAATACCTGCATTAATGTTACCGTCGTTCCAGAATCACGAAATGTGTTGGAGACCAATATTTTAGTATTTTTTAAATATTCATACTGTCCTGTAGAAGGAGCACTGCGCCCCCTCCCATCCCCTCCCCCCCCCCCCCCTGCTCGTACCGAACTCAATTAGAGCACATTTTCATTATCGTTGACCTAATGGTTTGCGTCCATATTCACTTACCGCTTACAGACACCCTGATTCCTTGATACGCTACAGTACGAATCACCTACAATGGGATAACAATATATACGTGGGTCGCTCCAAAAGAAATGCACACTATGTTTTTAAAAATCCATCTTCTATTTTACATCATTGAAAGTTTTACAGTGTGTAGATACATCCTTTAGGAACAATATTTTCATTTCTCCAGAAAATTTCCATCCCTCTCAACTGCCTTACGCCAACTTGGAACCAGCGCCTGTATACCCGAACGGTAAAATTCTGGACCAACCTTTTGGAGCCACTGTTTGGCAGCGTGCACAAGGAAGTAATCATCTTCAAACCTTGTTCCACGAAGAGTGAAAGACTCTCTTCGTGGAACTGAAAGTTTCCCAAAGAGATGATAGTCACATGGAGCCAGGTCAGGACTGTAACGCGTGTGTTTCAGTGTTGTCCATCCGAGTTTTGTGATAGCTTCCATGGTTTTTTGACTGACATGTGGCCTTGCGTGGTCGTGCAACAGCAAAACATTCTGCTTGAAGTTCCTTCAGTGTCGTCACATATGTATCAGAATTTATGGTGGTTCCACTTGGCATGACGTCCACAAGGAAGAGTCCTTTGGAATCGAAAAGCACTGTAGCCATAACTTTTCCAGCAGAAGGTGTGGTTTTGATTTTTTTTTTTCTTACGTGAATTTGCATAATGCCACTCTATTGATTGCCTCTTCGTCTCTGGTGAAAAATTATGGAGCCATGTTTCATCACATGGCACAATTCTTCCAAGAAATGAATCACCACCATTCTCGTACTGTTCCAAAATTTCGCTGCATACCGTTTTTATTGTTTCTTTGTGAGCCACTGTCAACATCCTGGGAACCCACCTGGCACAAATCTTTTTTAACGCCAACACTTTCAGTATTCTGCAAAACTTCCCATATCCCAACGTAGCGCGACTATTCGTTCACTGTGATGCGTCTGTCAGCAGTCAGCACTTCGTTAAATCTCTGCACATTATCTGGAGTTTTTGCAGTACGAGGCCTGCCGCTGCGAGGACAATACTCAATATTGCCGTGCCCGCTTTCATCACGTAACCTGCTTGCCCACCAACTAACTATACAGCGATCGACAGCAGCATCTCCATATATCTTTTTCAGCCTCTTGTGGATGTTTCCCACTGTCTCGTTTTCACGGCGTAGGAGTTCTATGACAGCACGTTGCTTCTGACGAACGTCGTGTTGCAGCCATCTTGAAGACATGCTGTGACAGCGCCACTCACAGGAACAGGCTGAACTAAGTTGGAAAACAAGGCGGAAGGATGTATCTACACACTGTAAAACTTTCGCACATGCAGAATGAAAACTGTTGTTGTTGTTGTTGTTATTGTGTTCTTCAGTCCTGAGACTGGTTTGTTGCAGCTCTCCATGCTACTCTATCCTGTGCAAGCTTCTTCATCTCCCAGTACCTACTGCAACCTACATCCTTCTGAATCTGCTTAGTGTATTCATCTCTTGGTCTCCCTCTACGATTTTTACCCTCCACGCTGCCCTCCAATGCTAAATTTGTGATCCCTTGATGCCTCAAAACATGTCCTACCAACTGATCCCTTCCTCTAGTCAAGTTGTGCCACAAACTTCTCTTCTCCCCAATCGTATTCAATACCTCCTCATTAGTTACGTGATCTACCCACCTTATCTTCAGCATTCTTCTGTAGCACCACATTTCAAAAGCTCCTATTCTATTCTTGTCCAAACTGGTTATCGTCCATGTTTCACTTCCATACATGGCTACATTCCATACAAATACTTTCAGAAACGACTTCCTGACACTGAAATCTATACTCGATGTTAACAAATTTCTCTTCTTCAGAAACGATTTCCTTGCCATTGCCAGTCTACATTTTATATCCTCTCTACTTCGACCATCATCAGTTATTTTACTCCCTAAATAGCAAAACTCCTTTACTACTTTAAGTGTCTCATTTCCTAATCTAATCCCCTCAGCATCACCCGATTTAATTTGACTACATTCCATTATCCTCGTTTTGCTTTTGTTGATGTTCATCTTATATCCTCCTTTCAAGACACTGTCCATTCCGTTCAACTGCTCTTCCAAGTCCTTTGCTGTCTCTGACAGAATTACAATGTCATCGGCGAATCTCAAAGTTTTTACTTCTTCTCCATGAATTTTAATACCTACTCCGAATTTTTCTTTTGTTTCCTTTACTGCTTGCTCAATATACAGATTGAATAACATCGGGGAGAGGCTACAACCCTGTCTCACTCCTTTCCCAACCACTGCTTCCCTTTCATGCCCCTCGACTCTTATAACTGCTATCTGGTTTCTGTACAAATTGTAAATAGCCTTTCGCTCCCTGTATTTTACCCCTGCCACCTTCAGAATTTGAAAGAGAGTATTCCAGTTAACGTTGTCAAAAGCTTTCTCTAAGTCTACAAATGCTAGAAACGTAGGTTTGCCTTTTCTTAATCTTTCTTCTAAGATAAGTCGTAAGGTTAATATTGCCTCACGTGTTCCAACATTTCTACGGAATCCAAACTGATCTTCCCCGAGGTCCGCTTCTACTAGTTTTTCCATTCGTCTGTAAAGAATTCGCGTTAGTATTTTGCAGCTGTGACTTATTAAACTGATAGTTCGGTAATTTTCATATCTGTCAACACCTGCTTTCTTTAGTATTGGAATTATTATATTCTTCTTGAAGTCTGTGGGTATTTCGCCTGTCTCATACATCGTGCTCACCAGATGGTAGAGTTTTATCATGACTAGCTCTCCCAAGGCCATCAGTAGTTCTAATGGAATGTTGTCTACTCCCGGTGCCTTGTTTCGACTCAGGTCTTTCAGTGCTCTGTCAGTCTCTTCACGCAGTATCTTATCTCCCATTTCATCTTCATCTACATCCTCTTCCATTTCCATAATATTGTCCTCAAGTACATCGCCCTTGTATAAACCCTCTATATACTCCTTCCACCTTTCTGCCTTCCCTCCTTTGCTTGGAACTGGGTTTCCATCTGAGCTCTTGATATTCATACAAGTGGTTCTCTTCTCTCCAAAGGTCTCTTTAATTTTCCTGTAGGCAGTATCTATCTTACCCCTAGTGAGACAAGCCTCTACATCCTTACATTTGTCCTCTAGCCATCCCTGGTTACCCATTTTGCACTTTCTGTCCATCTCATTTTTGAGACGTTTGCATTCCCTTTTGCCTGCTTCATTTACTGCATTTTTATATTTTCTCCTTTCATCAATTAAATTCAATATTTCTTCTGTGACCCAAGGATTTCTATTAGCCCTCGTCTTTTTACCTACTTGATCGTCTGCTGCCTTCACTACTTCATCCCTCAGAGCTACCCATTCATCTTCTGCTGTATTTCTTTCCCCCATTCCTGTCAAATGTTCCCTTATGCTCTCCCTGAAACTCTCTACAACCTCTGGTTCTTTCAGTTTATCCAGGTCCCATCTCCTTAAATTCCCACCTTTTTGCAGTTTCTTCAGTTTCAATCTGCAGTTCATAACCAATAGATTGTGGGCAGAATCCACATCTGCCCCTGGAAATGTCTTACAATTTAAAACCTGGTTCCTAAATCTCTGTCTTACCATTGCATAATCTATCTAAAACCTGTCAGTATCTCCAGGCTTCTTCCATGTATACAGCCTTTTTTATGATTCTTGAACCAAGTGTTAGCTATGATTAAGTTGTGCTCTGTGCAAAATTCTACAAGGCGGCTTCCTCTTTCATTTCTTCCCCCCAATCCATATTCACCTACTATGTTTCCTTCTCTCCCTTTTCCTACTGACGAATTTCAGTCACCCATGACTATTAAATTTTCGTCTCCCTTCACTACCTGAATAATTTCTTTTATCTCGTCATACATTTCATCAATTTCTTCATCATCTGCAGAGCTAGTTGGCATATAAACTTGTACTACTGTAGTAGGCATGGGCTTTGTGTCTATCTTGGCCACAATAATGCGTTCACTATGCTGTTTGTAGTAGCTAACCCGCACTCCTATTTTTTTATTCATTATTAAACCTACTTCTGCATTACCCCTATTTGATTTTGTATTTATAACCCTGTAATCACCTGACCAAAAGTCTTGTTCCTCCTGCCACCGAACTTCACTAATTCCCACTACATCTAACTTTAACCTATCCATTTCCGTTTTTAAATTTTCTAACCTACCTGCCCGATTAAGGGATCTGACATTCCACGCTCCGATCCGTAGAACACCTGTTTTCTTTCTCCTGATAACGACGTCCTCTTGAGTAGTCCCCGCCCGGAGATCCGAATGGGGGACTATTTTACCTCCGGAATATTTTACCCAAGAGGACGCCATCATCATTTAATCATACAGTAAAGCTGCATGTAAAGCTGCATGTCCTCGGGAATAATTACGGCTGTAGTTTCCCCTTGCTTTCAGCCGTTCGCAGTACCAGCCCAGAGAGGCCGTTTTGGTTAATGTTACAAGGCCAGATCAGTCAATCATCCAGACTGTTGCCCCTGCAACAACCGAAAAGGCTGCTGCCCCTCTTCAGGAACCACATGTTTGTCTGGCCTCTCAACAGATACCCCTCCGTTGTGGTTGCACCTACGGTACGGCCATCTGTATCGCTGAGGCACGCAAGCCTCCCCACCAACGGCAAGGTACATGGTTCATGGGGGAAGATGAAAACTGTATTTTTAAAAAAAATACTGTGCATTTCTTTTGGAGTGAGCCTCGTACAAATATAGGTGGCGGTAGGTTTGTATACACAAAGTGTGAAAGGGCAGTGCATTAGCGGAACTGTCATTTGCACACAGGTGGTTTATGTGAAAAGGTTTCCGACGTGATTATGGACGGACGACGAGAATAAAAGGAATTTGAACACTCGATGGTAGTTGGATCTAGGCGCTGGGAATAATACATCCCTGCAATCGTTAGGGAAATCAGTATTCCAAGATCCACAGTGTCAACAGACTGCTCAGAATACCACATTTCAGGCATTACCTCTCATCACGGACAACGCTGTGACCGACAGCCTTCATTTAACGACCAAGAGCAGCGGCGTTGAGTTGTCAGTGCTGACATATACGCATCAACGTGCGAAATAAATGCAGAATTCAATGTGGCGCGTATGACGAACGCTTCGATTAGAACAGTGTGGAAAAGTTGGTCTTCGCTAACAACAGGGCATCGCATGCAGCGCCTCTCCTGGCCTCGTGACCATATAAAGGGTGTTTCAAAAATGACTGGTATATTTGAAACGGCAATAAAAACTAAACGAGCAGCGATAGAAATACACCGTTTGTTGCAATATGCTTGGGACAACAGTACATTTTCAGGCGGACAAACTTTCGAAATTACAGTAGTTACAATTTTCAACAACAGATGGCGCTGCGGTCTGGGAAACTCTATAGTACGATATTTTCCACATATCCACCATGCGTAGCAATAATATGGCGTAGTCTCTGAATGAAATTACCCGAAACCTTTGACAACGTGTCTGGCGGAATGGCTTCGCATGCAGATGAGATGTACTGCTTCAGCTGTTCAATTGTTTCTGGATTCTGGCGGTACACCTGGTCTTTCAAGTGTCCCCACAGAAAGAAGTCACAGGGGTTCATGTCTGGCGAATAGGGAGGCCAATCCACGCCGCCTCCTGTATGTTTCGGATAGCCCAAAGCAATCACACGATCATCGAAGTATTCATTCAGGAAATTAAAGACGTCGGCCGTGCGATGTGGCCGGGCACCATCTTGCATAAACCACGAGGTGTTCGCAGTGTCGTCTAAGGCAGTTTGTACCGCCACAAATTCACGAAGAATGTCCAGATAGCGTGATGCAGTAATCGTTTCGGATCTGAAAAATGGGCCAACGATTCCTTTGGAAGAAATGGCGGCCCAGACCAGTACTTTTTGAGGATGCAGGGACAATGGTACTGCAACATGGGGCTTTTCGGTTCCCCATATGCGCCAGTTCTGTTTATTGACGAAGCCGTCCAGGTAAAAATAAGCTTCGTCAGTAAACCAAATGCTGCCCACATACATATCGCCGTCATCAATCCTGTGCACTATATCGTTAGCGAATGTCTCTCGTGCAGCAATGGTAGCGGCGCTGAGGGGTTGCCGCGTTAGAATTTTGTATAGATAGAGGCGTAAACTCTGGCGCATGAGACGATACGTGGACGTTGGCGTCATTTGGACCGCAGCTGCAACACGGCGAACGGAAACCCGAGGCCGCTGTTGGATCACCTGCTGCACTAGCTGCGCGTTGCCCTCTGTGGTTGCCGTACGCGGTCGCCCTACCTTTCCGGCACGTTCATCTGTCACGTTCCCAGTCCGTTGAAATTTTTCAAACAGATCCTTTATTGTATCGCTTTTCGGTCCTTTGGTTACATTAAACCTCCGTTGAAAACTTCGTCTTGTTGCAACAACACTGTGTTCTGGGCGGTGGAATTCCAACACCAGAAAAATCCTCTGTTCTAAGGAATAAACCATGTTGTCTACAGCACACTTGCACGTTGTGAACAGCACACGCTTACAGCAGAAAGACGACGTACAGAATGGCGCACCCACAGACTGCGTTGTCTTCTATATCTTTCACATCACTTGCAGCGCCATCTGTTGTTGAAAAGTGTAACTACTGTAATTTCGAAAGTTTTTCCGCCTGAAAATGTACTGTTGTCCCAAGCATATTGCAACAAACGGTGTAGTTCTATCGCTGCTCGTTTAGTTTTTATTGCCGTTTCAAATATACCGGTCATTTTTGAAACACCCTGTAGATTGGATCCTAACAGACTGGACAACGGTGGGTGGATCAGATGAGTCCCGATTTCAATTGGTAAGAGCAGACCCCATGAATTCATGTACCGAAGTTATCATGAAGGCACTGTGCGAGCTGGTAGTGCTCCGTAATGGTGTCGCTTATGTTTACACGGAATGGACTTAGTTCTCTAAATGGACGGCAACAGAGAACCTTCGCAGCCACTTACGAACATGTGTTCCTAAATAACGATGGAATGGGTCACAATTTTCGCGATTGTTTTGAAGAACATTCTGAATAATTAGAGCGAATGATTTGGACATCCAGATCGTCCAACATGAATCTCATCGAACATAGTCGAGGGTTCAGTTTGTTCTCAAAATCCTGCACCGGAAACACAATCGCAATTATGAACAGCTGTGCAGTGTGAACATTAATACAACTAACAAACTGCATGGACGGGACGGACTCCTAACTGGAAATCGAGGAAAATAAGTCCAATAGACTGTGTGCATGCAACAACAACAACTCGTCCCGGAACACAGTTCAGAGCTGTGTCCTCTCGACGTCACAACAGATGATGAAAGTGATCTCCATGAGATGCAATTGACGCGTTCACATGTCGTATCGTGGATTGACGCACTCTTTCGCACGTTCCGGCCAGTCTTCGAATAGCGCCACAAGTGTGAACACGCTGGTGAAGGGCCTACACATCAAGAACTGGTTCAGCATTTACAACACTCTTCAGATACGCGCAGAGATAAAAATCCATGAGGTTGAAGTCCGTTGATCTACTACACGGCCTCCGTGTTCTATCCACCGGGGAAGATGTTGTTGCGTGTCGGCCACCTGTAATGCGGAAGTGGTGTGCCGCTCCGTCATGCAGTAACCATATAACCTGCTGTGTGGTCAATGGCACATGCTCAACCAGTCAAGGCAGAGTATTTTGCAGGAAGTCCAGGTACGTTCCTCCGTCGTGGGGTTGACGAATAATAACTGGTCCAAGTATGTGGTCGCCAAGAATCCAAGCCCACACATTGATACGATGCTAATGAGATGCCTGAACCGTTCCCTGAGGATTGTCCGTAGCCCACAGATGCCAGTTATGCACACTAATGATGCCAGTTCTGGTGAAGGGTCGCTTCGTCGGTAAAGATGCCTCATGACGAAAATGCCGTAATTGAGATGGTCTGGTGCATGAGACATCGACAAAATAGAGGGACGTGCGGTGCTAGTAATCCGTACGCTCGTTGCAGGTCATGTCTACATCTTCATCAACGTGATTACTCTGTTATTCACAATAAAGTGTCTGGCAGAAAGTTCAGTGAACCACCCTCAAGCTGTCTCTGTACCTTTCCACTCTCGAACGACGCGCTCGATAGCGAGCACTTAAATATTTCTGTGCCAATCCTGATTTCACTTATTTTATAGTGATGATCATTTCTCCCTAAGAAGGTGGGTGCCAATAGAATGTTTACGCAATCGGAGGAGAAAACTGGAGAAGATCCCGTCACAACAAAGAACGCCTTTGTTTTAATGATTGCCACTCCAATTCACGTATCATGTCTGTGGCACTATCTCCTCTATTTCGCGATAATACAAAACGAGCTACCTCTCTTTGAACTTTTTCGATGTCATCAGTCAGTCCCACGTGATACAGATCCCACACAGCACAGCAGTACTTCAGGATAGGGCGGACAAGTGAGGTATAAGCAGTCGCTTTAGTAGACCTGTTGTACCTTCAAAGTGTTCTGCTGGTGAATCGCAGTCTATGGTGTGTTCTACCCACATTATCTATGTGATCGTTGTAAATGTAATCCCGAAGTATTCAGTTTAATTTACAGCCTTCAGATTTGTGTGACTTATCGCGTAATCGAAATTTAGTGGATTTCTTTTAGTACTCATGAGAATAACTTTACACTTCACTTCATTCACGCCGCGCGACGTAACCGCGCGGTCTTGGTCGTCTTGCCACGGCCTGCGCGGCGCCCCCCCGTCGGAGGTTCCCCTCCTCGGGCATGTGTGTGTGTGTGTGTGTGTGTGTGTGTCGTCTTTAGCGTAAGTTAGTTTCAGTTAGATTAAATAGTGTGTAAGCTTAGGGACCGATGACCTCAGTAGTTTGGTCCCATGAGACCTTACCAAAAATTTACAATTATTTCTTTATTAAGGGTCAGTTGCCACTTTTCGCACCATACACATACCTTACCTAAATCATTTTGCAATTCGTTTTGGCTGTAAATGACAGCATCATTTGCAAACAATCTAAGAGGACTACTCAGATTGTCTCCTAAGTCGTTAATATACACTCATGCTCATAAATTGAGAATAATTGCAGAATGTGGTGCTACACAACGTGGCACTACCCAAAACAGGCGCTAATAGCATAGGCACATAGGGAACACACACGACACAGATCTGGTCCACGGTTTTGGTGACAAGTTGAAAACCGTCCCGAAACACATGTGCTACAAAACGCCACTGTATCTGCGCATATACTGTATTCCGACATCAATATGGGATATGATCACCGTGCACACGTACACAGGCCGCACAACGGGTTGGCATTCTCTGGATCAGGTCGTCGAGCAGCTGGTGGGGTATAGTCTCCAATTCTTGCACCAGTGCCTGTCGGAGATCCTGAAGTGCCGCAGGGGCTAGAAGACGTGCAGCGATACGTCGACCGAGAGCATCCCAGACGTGCTCGATGGGGTTTAGGTCTGGAGAACAGGCAGGCCACTCCATTCGCCTGATATATTCTGTTTTAAGGTACTCGTCCACGATGGCAGCTCGGTGGCGCCGTGCGTTATAATCCATAAGGAGGAAGGTGGGTCCCACTGCACCCCTGAAAAGGCGGACATACTGGTGCAAAATGACGTCCCGATACACCTGACCTGTTACAGTTCCTCTGTCAAAGCAAGCAGTAGTGTATGTAAACCAATCATCATCCCACCTCACACCATCAAACCGCGATCTCCTTACAGGCCCCCTTTCAAGGACATTAAGGGAGTTGGTATCTGGTTCTTGGTTCACGCCAGATGAAAACCCGGCGAGAACCACTGTTCAGACTCTACCTGGACTCGTCCGTGAACGTAACCTGGAACCACTCTTACAATGTCCATCTACTGTGTTCTTGACACCGGGCTTTATGGGCTCTCCTGTGACCAGGGGTCAGGGGAACGCAACTTGCAGGTCTCTGGGAGAATAAACCATGTCTGTTCAGTCGTCTGTAGACAGTGTGTCTGGAGACAACAGTTCCACTGGCTGTGGTAAGGTCCCGAGTAAGGCTACCTGCAGTACTCCGTGGCCGTCTGCTGGCACTGATGGTGAGATATCGGTCTTCTTGTGGTATTGCACACTGTGGACGTCCCGTACTGCCGGCCGGTGTGGCCGAGCGGTTCTAGGCGCTACAGTCTGGAACCGCGCGACCGCTACGGTCGCAGGTTCGAATCCTGCCTCGGGCGTGGATGTGTGTGATGTCCTTAGGTTAGTTAGGTTTAAGTAGTTCTAAGTTCTAGGGGACTGATGATCTCAGATGTTAAGTCCCATAGTGCTCAGAGCCATTTGAACCATCGTCCCGTATTGTAGAGCCTGGACACATTTCCTGTCTGCTGGAATCGTTGCCATAATCTTGAGATCACACTTTGTGGCACACGGAGGGCCTGTGTTACGACCTGCTGTGTTTGACCAGCCTGCAGTCGTCCTAGTATTCTACCCCTCATAACGTCATCAATATGTGTTCTTCGAGTCTTTTTCAACACACAGTCACCATTAGCACGTCTGAAAACATCTGCACACTTACTCGCTGCACCGTATTCTGACATGCACCCACGCACTTATGCGTATGTGGACTGCTGCCAGCGCCACTGTGCGACGACTGCTGGGCAAATGCACCGCATGGTCATACCCCGAGGGAATTTAAACCCGCAAACCGCCCACCAGAGCGTTGTTTCATCATGTATCAGCATTATCCTTAATTTATTAGCATGAGTGTAGACCAGGAGAAATCGAGAGCCTATAACACTTTCCTGGGAAACGCCACATTTTACTTCAGTTTTACTGGATGTTTCCGTCTATTACTACGAACTGTGACCTTTCTGATAGGAAATCACGAATCCAGTCGCACAACTGAGGTGATATTCCATAGGCACACAGTTTGATTAGAAGACGCTTGTGAGGAACGGTGTCGAAAGCCTTCTGCAAGTTCTTAAAACATGGAATCAATTTGACATCGCCTGCCGATAGAACTCATTACTTCATGAGTATAAAGAGCTAATTGTGTTTCACAAGAACAATATTTTCTGAATCCATGCTGGCTGTGTGTCAATAAGTCGTTTTCTTCTAGTTAATTCTTAATGTTCGGACACAGTATATATTTAAAAACCCTACTGCAAATCGACGTTAGTGATATGGGCCTTTAATTCAGCGGATTGTTTACTTCGTCTTCTTTGGCGAAGTAGTTTCGGAAAACCGTATTTAATAACTCTGCTTTAGTGGCACTGGCATCAGTGACTTAACCTTTGTTATCGCGCGGTGAAGGGACTGACTGCGTCTTGTCACTGGTGTGCTTTATGTATGACCAGAATCTCTTTGGGTTTAATGTTAGATTCCGAGGCAGAGTTTCGTTGCGGAAATTATTAATACCATCTTGCATTAAAGAACGCGCTATGTTCTGCAAAACTTTGCCAATCTTGGGGATTTTGCGTTCTTTTAAATTTGGAATGCTAGTAGCTGTTGTCATGTAGGATACGCATACTCGTTCTCTGGCATACACCATGTTGGCGGGACACTCAGTATCCTGTAGAACCCAGTCTCCAAATTTTGTGTACTCACAGTCTGCTAGGTCTACCTCCCTGCACTTTCGTTTGCCGCAAAGGACCCATGATCATACAAACGCCCCAAAGGGCTTGAAATGTAGTGTCATGAGCTTGATGTTTGTGAGGTTAGCTGTTTTGGTATAGCCGTGCCGCCTCTCGACCTTTTCAATCTCCTTCGATTGTTTCCGACACGAATACTGGACCAATCTGCTGCTTACAGTCTGCTGCGTCAATCACACAGACGACCACACACTAAGAACGTACGACATGTGGACAAAGAAACTTTCATTTGCCATCGCCATCTACTGTGGCAACGATGCATTTCCGAACACATTTTCGTATTACCTTCCTTCCTCCATTTCTAGTCAGAAATCCGATCCTGCAGTTTCTCGATATTATTAATGTTTACCCTTTAGAGGCAGCATTGTTCAGTATATTTGCAGTGGGTTTCCAATGACTTGTTGAGTCCATGGCATGAGCAGTCACCACAAAAGTTGGTCCAATTCGAGAATAGGAGGTACCCGTTGCTTTTGTCACGTCAGTGTGAAACGTCCCCTTTGAACAATAATACAAGACTGTGCTTAAACTGACACACAATATTTTTAGCGCAACGCAATCTGACTTTCAAAAATCCCTACAAAAGAATGGCCCTGACTAACATTAACCAATACCTTTCACCACTTACCTCACAAAAATCTTCGTTACTGGAACTACTGCAATACAGCGAGCGCCACTACTGCCAGCTAAATAAAAGATTAAAACTACTGAAGGCACTAACTACTGATAGGCATAGTTAGCAAATGAAAGATTTTAATAGAGAACAAACAATGTATTTACCTTAATAATGTTGAAAACTCACAATACACATATCCGTTCATGACATACAGTTTTAAAAATTTCAAAACTACGCCATCTCTCTCCCCACATCCACCACTGCTGGCGGCTCACCTCCAACTGCGCAACGCTACGCGCTGTTAACATCCAGCTGCCGCTGCCTAACACTACAATGGCAGACAACAATGCAAACTAGCCACAGACTGCACACAGCACAGCCAGTGATTTTCGTACAGAGCGCTACGTAACGTTGCCAATAAGGAAACATTAACAGCCTACTTACGTAGCCCCCATGCTCCCCACAAAAAATTTTACAAATTGTTTTGGGCAGTGGCCAATCCAGATTTGAAAACATTTTTTATAATTACAATAACAAAGATATCAAATGCACACACTTATTGATACAATGTTGGTCAACAGCTAAAATTTTCTAACAGTCCATAAAGACAGTCCTGTTCATTTATCACAGTAAAATTCCAGTGTTTTTCTCAAAGGCTGAGCAGTAAAAGAAAATGCACACGGAAGTAGTGGATTTCCATGCAGTCTTGAAGAAGTAGTGTTGTCCTTCCAACGGAAAGACAGTGCTGACTCTTGACATGCAGACAGGTATTGGTCCACAACAGAGCAAACCCACAGCAGAGTCAGTCGAAATTTTGAAGAGTATTGGTAGGTAGGTCATCACAGAGCAGACCCACTGTAGTCCTGGTAGAGATTGTGGTATTGGTGGGCCACCAGAGGAGCAGACCCACTGTAGTCCTTGTAGAGATGGCCAGCAGCCATCTGTTGTGACTGTGCAGGTGCACAATCACCATTGAAAAGTCTTGCGGATAATTTAGCAAGTCCATAACCACCACTTGCGCACTCAAAAAATTTTTGGAATTGTCCTTAGAACCAGCAATGCTGTTATCCAGTCCCTTGCTGAATTATTAACACAGGTGCAAACACTAACAGTCCCTACTTCTCACATATTGTCCATATACTATGACGAACAGAAACGTGTGCAGTGAAATGTAACTTACAAGTTACTTAATTTGATGAACTGGTGTCAATTACAATTTTATAACATAAGAATACAATAACAAATGTACAAAATACATCATTGAAAAACATAACAATACAGATAACATTTGTAGTACAGGCTTTACAAAAGAATCGAAATAACATATACATCAGTGTTACAGGAATTATGACATGAGTACATACATAAAAGATCAGAATAACTTTCAAAACATCAACTTCACACATGAGCATTAAAACAAACCAGAACAAATAATGTTTAAACATCTTTACAAAGTAAATAACATATTATTAATGCAAATTATATTTGATGATAACAGTATTCCTCATCATAGTGAATGTAGCTTAGTATTAGAAGAGAAAAAAATTCTATGAAACAGAACACAGAGACAGGAAGAATACAAATACACAAGGGTACACAAACACATAGGGGGATAACACAAAAGGACATTGTTTTACTGCAGTATTTTGCAAACACCACTTTCTTTCCTTCTCGGAGATCTCCCTTCGTTCTTCATTATTTCCAAAACGTCCTATCTATACCTGCTTTCTGTACTTTTCTCGTATAGCCTCTCAGTGCATTTCTTCAAATTCATCGCAACTCATTCTCTTATAGGCTACCACCTCTTAAGCTAACGTAAATCTACTGAGCTCAGATGCTAAACAAAGGGACGAGGCAATGCAGCAGCACAAAATAATTAACACAAACATCAATGACAAAAAATACAAAAGGCAAAGCAAGCAGCATAAATTACAACTAATATAAGGCAATGAGCAGCAAACAAGAAAAATAAATCAGTAGTAAACTGGCTTAACAGAGTAATGCAAAGTGAAATTTAGTAGCACTACACCTGGCAAGCAGCAGCATAAGATGAAATAACTTATACCTAAACATGACAAAGTTCAAGCAGAAAAAATATTACACTAAAAATGGCCATGTCTAATACCTATGTCACATCTTAACACTAGAGTGATGCATCACAATTTATTCTACAAAAGAAATTACCAAGTACTTGAAAAGAAAATTATGAATGCAGTTCCTGTGAAGGTAAATGTCTTTTTGTGCTCCCTCATTCTTTTGAAAAAAAAAAAACATTATTTACTCGATCTGTAGACAGAAAATATTTATATTAGTACATCTATAAAATTTTATTTTAACCAATGCTGCAGAGCAGCTAGAAACTAGATATCAAATGAAATAAGCAACTATGTACAAAGCAAAGCATAAGAACATCGTTCAATAGCCATGTAGCATTTCATAAGTAGTAAAAAAAAATATCTCATCTAGAAAGACAGTAGTCATAATCAGGTGTGTAAACAAACTATTTCTTGTCATTTCATTAGGCATTTCACTAAATATCAGAAAGTACGATATGTTTCCAAGTAATGAGCGTGTCGTATTTGTGAAGCTTTCTACAAAGGAATGTCAGAAGCGAGGTTAATGGCCTCTTTTTTTCTCCACCTAATGGCTTTTTCTACAGGCGGCTGGCCCAGCTGGGCGCCACAATGCATTACATCAAGGTCACTTAGCTTTCTTACCGATATATTTACGACAGCAGTTTCCGCTACAGTGACAGTCTCATATAAAAATTTCAAAGGTCGAGAATTTGCGTTACAAATGTGTAGAAACAAAATCCTATAAATATAACAGTGTCCAAAAAATTTTCGTCGGCATTGTAATACATTCACGCATTTACATACATTTCATTACTCTTAAAGTACGATTCTTGGTTTCCAACAACCTTTTTCACAAACCAGAGTCCCTAACCACTACCCATTATTCCTTACCTTATTACACATATAAATATTCGTCCTCATAAATCACAATGGGTCCGAAAAAATATGAACAGTTCACAAAGTACAGACAAAATGCAATTTCGTAAGTGTGAAGTTACCCAACTGTGTGATTGCATAAACATGTGTCACTGATGTAGTAAAAAAAAGTTTATCTCTCAGTTAAATGATCAGATAGCTGTGTAATTTGTGTGTTAGAGAAATACGGTACCGATGTGTAAAGTTGTATAAGCAAAAACCATATTAGCTAGGGCTCCTTGTGCTTGCCAAACACATGGTACACAAAGTAAGCGTGTACCCCCCTGAGGATTAATGTAATTATACCCTCAGGTGTTACAGATTACAGCAGTGGAATGAAATGTATCACGGAAAACCTTCGTATCATTGTACTTCAAATATCTTTAAAAATAAATGATTTAAGTGCAAAATTAATCACTCAAATACGTGTCCTGTAGCGCTAAATGTGCGTCTTGTTGCAACATAATCTCTGTGGAAGTGTCGTAGTTATCGTCCTCCGAAAGCTAAGTTCTGCAGAAATCAATGTACTTACCTCATGATAAACAAAAGTGAAATGCTTTGCGTATAGATATCTTAGTTATTACGCTTATTGCCATGATGAAGAAAGTACTGTACTGTAACGTATTGTTGTGCTACGAAAAAGGCTGTCTCATTGTAGCTATACCACAAAAGTTACTACTAAAACATGTTTTACTTTCCAGAATAATTCAGAAAAAACTGTGCAGATATAAAACAGAAACACTGCAAAAGCAACATTGTAAATTGTCACTCATTAGTTGCGTCGTGATAAAATCGTGTAGCTGTCACATAAACTAACCACTGCGTCATCAGGTATCTCACAGAAAGTACTTTAAATCCAGAATGTATTTTCAAGTAAACCAAAATGTTGCATTAAAATCTGATTAGCAGTACTGGTAAATGTTCTAAGTATGTGAGCCTTATAGTTGTTACGTAATCGTGCAACTAACAAGCAAGAATGTACACACACAAGAACACTGTGTCGTCTGTTCCCAATAACAATGCATTCGTAAGTTCTGTTTAAATAAGTTCTCTTGGTTCTTGATTGGAAACATTGTTGTATGTTAACAGATTCTAAGTCTGACAAAGCATACTAGAAATGTGAAGTGAAAAGTTTTATGGCAAAGACAAAGTTAAAAAGCAGATTATCTTTCAATAAACGGTTTTACATGTGAAATGTGGTGTAAACCTTTACTCTTCCTAGTGCACAGAGTTTCAACTTCAAAGCAATTATCATGTTGTATACATCGGTAAAGAATGCTAAAATTTTTCTCAAGGCTAGCGTCTAATGTTATTTTTCTCGGAGCCAGCGGGCGCACGCGGCTGCCTGCTGTGCGAGTCATTGTCTGTCTCTTTGTTGGCGCGCGCCGTTATTGGGATTAGGAGACCTAGCTTCTACAAATTCACTCTGACGAGAAGGCCCTGCCCTGTTTGAATCCCGCCAGTTCTGATGCAATTCAGGTCTGTCGTTACGAATATATCGTCTGTCGTCATGTCGGTAGATTCCGTAGTTTCTTCCTTGTCCGTCACATGGTGGATAATTTTTCCCTGAATCGTAACTGTGCGCCGAACTGTTGCGTCTGAAGTTATTCTGCCTACCTTGATAATAATTGTTTTGGTTCCCATATTATCTGTTTCTCTGATTGTCTCTGTGATAGTCATTACTACGGAAATGCGATCTTTCTCTGTAACTATTATTACTCTGCCAGTGGTTGTCATATGGGTGGTGTTTGTTTCGGTCACGATTTGCGTTGTAAGAATAGACTTGTCGTGTACAGTTATTGTTTCTGTCGTCACAGAATTGTGACGGATGTGACCTGTAGTGACTGTTTTCCTGTTTTCGCATCCCGCGACTGTCTGTGTCAATTTCTAATTCTTGTAACAGTCCCTGAAAAGCTTCAATGTCGTCTTTGCAACGTCCTGCTAAAATAATATGTCGTAAATGTTCAGGTAATTTGATTAAGCAAATGCGGATGAGTTCTGAGGGGCTGTATGGGTTTGACAGGTACTGATTCTTGTGCAACATGTCTTCAAAATTTTTCACAAGACTGGAGAATTCAGATTGTTCGAAATGTTTCATCGTTATGATGCCATGTTTTACTCGGTCTTGTGTTGCTTGAGACCAATATGCTGAGAGGAAGGCATGGTAAAATTCTCCTTCACTGTGGCAATCGTGAATGACCGATCGCATTCTTACAGCTGGTTCATTCTCTAAGTAGCCACACATAAATTCTAATCTGTGTTCTAACGACCAGTTGGGAGGAAAACAATGAGAGAATTGATGGAGCCATGCTTGTGGATGAATGTCGTTGCCAGAATTCTTAAATGTTTTGAATTTACGTGTAGTAATGAAGAGCTTATAGTCAAAATCATCATGTCGGCGAGTCGCATATCGGTCATTGTTACGTCGTGTCGGCGGTTCAATCTCAAAATTCGGTGCACATTGCCAATTTCTTTCATAACTTCCGAAATGCCCTGTGTTAATATTTTGCGGCTTTTCCGTATTTCTAAGTCCCTCTTCCCATGTTGGAGCGCGAGTGTCCTCTGAAATACTAATTCTTGTATTACCTGTGTCAGCTGATCTTGTACTTCCCGGATTTCTCTTTTGTACTGTGTATTGATTTGATTTTGATTTTGTTTGAATTTTCTACTTTGTTCATACTCTTCAGTGTCCGTGAAGGCTACACGTCTTGTGTCATTCAGATCATCATCTACCTTTGTAGATAAATTAGTGAACTGATCTGAAAGTTCGGCTACTTTATCCGATAGTGAAATTATTTCCTCTGTGTGTTTTTCTGAACCAAGTTTCAGAGTGTCCATTTGTGTTGAAATCGTATCTACTGTGTCTTTTAAGTTTTCCTGAGTTTTTGCAAGTTGCGTAACCGAATCGGTAGATGCAACTGAGTCAATTTTAGCTTGCAAGGTGTCGTGATTTTCATGAACAATAGTCTGGAGTTCTTTTATAGCTGCTTCGTGATTCTGTAATGCATTTTCATGCCGCGAAAAAATAGGTTGGAAATGCTCACAAATCTGTGTTTTTACGTCATTACAGACTTTCTGACATTTCGATTCAATGTTATGTAACTCAGTAGTTAAATCTTCACGTGTTTGTTCAAGTGTGGTGTCTAACTTTTGAAGCTTTTGCTGTGTTTGTCTCTGATTTTGTTCCATTGTGTTTAACTTTTGAAGCTTTTGCTGTGTTTGTCTCTGATTTTGTTCCATTGTGTCTAACTTTTGAAGACTTTGTCCCATTTGTCTCTGATTTTGTTCCATTTGTTGCATTAATTGCAATAATAATGTATTAGTGTCTGGAATCTGATTCTCTATGCTTTTTGGCAGTGCATTTTCACCGGCAACATTCACATTTTGACAAGCAGAAAATGTGTCTTGACTCATTTGAGAAAACGGTGAGGACCCAAAACCTGAATCTACAGTATTTGCGAAATTGTGTCCTGTCATTTCGGATTCCTGAGGCGAGCTGTTGCCGACCGATCGATCGATAATGCTTCCCTGTTCACTACCTGTTTCACTGTCTACACCATTATTTGCCGCCCGCTCCATTTCCCTATGCACAATTACCAAATTACTACTTCGAATGTCTGTTAATTCACTACACGGGGGTGCTGATAAGCTACGCTCGTCGTCACTATTATTTCTCAGTTTACTTTGAAACCTAGTGTTACGTTTTTCACACGCCATTATTGTCAAAATATTTCACACGATAACACAGAACAGCACAATTTGAAGAGCAAAATAACAAAACACATTAACATAGCATTGAAAATAATATCTAGTTAATTGCAAGCGCAGCTGTGAAATACTTGGTGCAAATCTACATGCATGCCACAACTGTGTACAACAATGAAAAACTACAACTACAAAGGAAATTCTCTCTATAATTACGCGCTAGCAATAAACAAAAGCTACACTAATTACACAAACTACAAGAAAAAAATCAGAAGATTCCAGTGAGGTATCCTCAGCTAAGGGTCGACATATGAAACGTCCCCTTTGAACAATAATACAAGACTGTGCTTAAACTGACACACAATATTTTTAGCGCGACGCAATCTTTCAAAAATCCCTACAAAAGAATGGCCCTGACTAACATTAACCAATACCTTCCACAAATAACTTACCTCACAAAAATCTTCGTTACTGGAACTACTGCAATACAGCGAGCGCCACTACTGCCAGCTAAATAAAAGATTCAAACTACTGAAGGCACTAACTACTGATAGGCATAGTTAGCAAATGAAAGATTTTAATAGAGAACAAACAATGTATTTACCTTAATAATGTTGAAAACTCACAATATACATATCCGTTCATGACATACAGTTTTAAAAATTTCAAAACTCCGCCATCTCTCTCCCCACATCCACCACTGCTGGCGGCTCACCTCCAACTGCGCAACGCTACGCGCTGTTAACATCCAGCTGCCGCTGCCCAACACTACAATGGCAGACAACAATGCAAACTAGCCACAGACTGCACACAGCACAGCCAGTGATTTTCGTACAGAGCGCTACGTAACGTTGCAATAAGAAAACATAAACAGCCTACTTACAAGTGTATATTTCGGGCAGAACACATCTCTATCCTCTACTAATGTAAGGTCACACGCTTGATGTGTAGATTTTACCTATGTACATGATATCAATCTTTGCGCCTTCTCTACCTTAGCACACACTAAACCGGAATTTACATCTTAGGTATTTCCAATCGAGCGGTTATTTTACAGCATTTTCTAGTAAGTTTATTCCTTAATTGTCGTATATCTACATTAATTATGTGCAACTAGAGAACTTTTAATGACACTTCGTCGTCTACACGATAGTTAAATGATTTTATTTCAGGTAATTTTTAGTGAATATAAGCTTTCTACCTAACCATGATTATAATTTTATTTCACATACCTTTAATATGTTCAGAGTGCTTGTTCTGCAGTTAAACCCTACATAGATCTCTTACATGATGTTTCTTAATTCTGACTTCACTCTCACGCTACATACGAGGTGTGGCTAGAAAAAAACCGGACTAGTACTGGTGAAACAATAAAACGAATGCAATAAGGCTGAAAGTCGCGTGGCCTGTCACGTGACTCTCGCTCCGCCTACTGCTCGAGTTTCATCTGCCTCCTGCACTCAGTCTGCCCGTGGCGTCTGTTTTAAGTAGTTGACGTTTTGTCTGTGCGTCGGAAAATGTTGAGTGTACAGAAAGAACAGCGTGTTAACATCAAATTTTGTTTCAAACTAGGAAAATCTGCAAGTGAAACGTTTGTAATGTTACAACAAGTGTACTGCGATGATTGTTTATCGCGAACACAAGTGTTTGAGTGGTTTAAACGATTTAAAGATGGCCGCGAAGACACAAGTGATGACACTTGCACTGGCAGACCATTGTCAGCAAAAACTGATGCAAACATTGAAAAAATCGGTAAACTTGTTCGACAAGATCGCCGTTTAACAATCAGAGCAGTGTCTGAGTTAACAGGAGTTGACAAGGAAAGTGTTAGGCAGATTCTGCATGAAAGTTTCAACATGAACAAAGTGTGTTCAAAAATGGTTCCAAAGTGTCTCACAATTGAACAGAAGGAACGCCGAAGAATGACTTGTTCTGACATCCTGGAAAACATTGAAAGTGATCCCACCTTCTTACAAAATGTTATTACTTGCGATGAATCGTGGTTTTTTACTTACGATCCCGAAAGTAAACGCCAATCGATGCATTGGAAAACTCCTGGTTCTCCACGACAAAAAAAAGCACGAATGTCAAAATCGAAATTCAAGACAATGATGATTGTTTTTTTGACATCAAAGGGATTGTGCACATTGATTGGGTACCAGAGGGACAAACAGTGAATTAGCATTACTACATTAGCGTCCTGGCTACCCTAAGTGAGCGAGTACGGAGAAAACGGAACGATTTGTGGAGAAAAAAGTCATGGATCCTTCACCAAGACAATGCCCCAGCTCACAGTGCGTTGTCAGTGAAGACGTTTTTGGCAAAACAGAACATTCCCATCGTAGATCATCCACCCTACTCACCTGATTTGGCCCCCTGTGACTTTTTTCTTTTCCCTAAAGTCAAGTCAGCTTTGAAAGGAACTAGATTTGAGACTGTTGAAGCAGTAAAAGAAAAAGCGACGGAAGTAATGTATGGACTTACCGAAAATGATCTGTAGCATTGCTATGAACAATGGAAAATTCGTATGGATCGGTGTAGAGACCGAGGAGGAGAGTACATTGAAGGAGATAACATGAAATTGTAAGTAATTGTAAATAAATGTTTTTTCCAGCATCAGTCCGGTTTTTTTCTAGCCGCACCTCGTACAATCACGTTCGCTATTCGGTTGATATAGCCTCCTTCTTATAGTTGCATTTATCTACCAATTGCTTCGTTCTTCCTCTTTCATAACGAAGCGTTTATTTTAATCCAGTTTCCACTTAATTTTCATAATCACTTCTACTTACGGTGTCCTTTTCCGTTGGACAGTGGATACTCTCAATAATAAGGTACACCGATCCGTCCTTTTATGGTATTGCTTCATTCTAATGGTGAACGAATTCTTGTCCTACTAGTTCATATGCCGTATTTCCTTTCTTATATAACTTGACAAGTACTCCGTACGTTTCTTACCGATCGGGATGTTCTTTCAAGCGAGTGGCCGCTGTTTCTCGCTGCCGGTTAACATGTTTCCACTCTATTTGGCGTGTCTACCAGCTAGTACGATTTTCACGAGATAGCTTGGCATACTTTTGTATATGACATTATCCATTCCTATTTCCTTCTCAGCACAAAAAATAATTTATTTTGATGTGACACACACATTGTACCCAATCCTACAATCCCTGTTACATTTTCTTTGTGATGTATCTTATTTTTGATTCGCTTCTAAATGGATTTCATATCTTGGACGTTGAATATGTAGGTTCGCTACGCCCCGTTACAGTGTCAGCACTGCATTCCACAGATATCCTAAAAGCTCTGATTTTCTCGTACCCTATGTCTGTGAACTACTGTAGATCATATTATATTATTTCATAATTGATTACATATATGTATCTGATGTAGCAGTTATATTGTATTATTGAACCTACTTTATACTTTGGGGGCCATAAGAAGAAGGCGTTACGGAGGCGCTGAAACTAGTAGCCTAAATAAGTTTTTCAAATATAACGGCTGGTGGTATGCATTTCTACAGTTGTATCTCCAAGTTCGATCAGAATTTGGAGTTTTTATACGCAACTTTTCGGGACAGTGAAGGAAGATCTCTGCTGGCGGATAATAGTGTAGTGGACAACGAGTTCGTGACGTCTGCGGTTAATGTCGGTTGTCGCGGATTGTAGCAACCGATACGCCGACCCTGTGCAGTGTATCCATTGTCAGATTAACTGTTTATAGCAAGAACCGATGAGTAGCCGTGGTATACAGAAGCATATCCACCATTTGGGATACATAACTACAGTCGTACCGATGCTCGCCACACATCTCATAGAAAAGGGGATAGCATAGGTGCCAATGACTAAACATCACACCTTTGCAGCATAGAGACTATCATTTTGACGACCTAGCCACGCATGCGTTTAAAATTATTGTAGACGTTGGATCTAACATAACTCCTCGGCAACCTGCCGATAACGAGGTAGGTACCATTGTTCTGATCACAAAAGCGGCAATCGGGATCGAAAGACTGCCGTGTCACCCTGTGCCTTAGGCGTCATTTGGATACGGTATTGAGGTTTGGGTTCAGCACAACGGTCTCCTGACCTTTCTCGGCTTAGAAGACTTGGTGCCGCTACTTGTTGGTCAAGCAACCGAAGAAAAATGCCTGGAAGTACGGGAATCGAACCTAGTGCCCCCACTCAGTGAAGGAGGCGGACAACCCGCCGACAGAGACTGCAATGATTCTCATTTGGGAAATTCCTACATGTGCTGAAAGTGAGCGCTTGAAACATCTGTTTGGCCATCTTACAATATATCTGAAGATATGCGTTCGTTTATTTTTTCTGCTTCTCAGTTTAGTAAGAATGATTTGAGAAACACTCCGCGGGCTTGATACTGCTTTGTGAGCCCTACATCTCGTTTTTTAATGGTCTTTTCAGACAGTCGGGTGGTGTAGGCTGGGATTTAGTCGCCCACGGTCCCTTTCTCAAACTGCACGCGGTTGCTGAGTTGCCTCTTTTTTAGGTTTCCAAGCGAGGCACGTCACACAAGGAAAGAGCTTAACAGTGAGTGATTTATATGGATCACATGAGCATCTGGTAAATTGACTACCAGCCGGTAACACTGCCCTCCGCCTCTGATATATGCCAGCCATAACATTATTTTCCTTGGTCTACTACAGGCTGTTGAGTACTGGTGGGACATCATCGCGAGAGCTATGTTCGCTTGGAACCGACTGATAATCATCTTCGGATCGTCAGCGGATCATGGATAAGGAAGCTTCAGAACGCAGTCCATGTTATGACACCTCACTAGTAGGAGTAAGGCATACAATTACATAGTTGTTTGTGTATGCATTGAGATAGTTGGGTCACATAAATGTATTCTTGATATCGATAACGAATTTTGTTCCAAATGTCACTTTATAATGAACTCCTATATGTACAATTATTCCTTCTTACGAGTAGTAAGTTGAAAGTAGAGACATGATGCACAACATTTTCATTTCATACAGGGCTAATTTTCCCTTGTGTATTTGTAATATATACTGTCTTCTTCGGAAATGGGAGAAACCAAGAACAAATAATGCTTACTTTTGTTCCAAGACACAGTCGTGAATTATTTTAGTGGGTGTTCGTACGTCATTTACTGCATGACGGCGCTTATCAGTACGAAAAGAAAAAAAAACATTGTTACCATTTATCTGAAAGAAATTGAAAACAACTAAAATTTTTTAATGAGGTTGTGGTAGAGAAACTACGAATTCAGAGAGAAAACTGAAGTTAATAGCACGGGGGAAAATAACAAATAATGTCAGAAATAGGCCATTATAATAGACAAAATTTTGGAATTGTAAACGTATATGGGTCCGCGCAGCAGTAATGCATAAGAAAGGCAACTATAGCTTGACAGAGCAACAAACAAGTCGGCTGCTGTTAAACGGTATTTGTTTTCATACACGCAGGAAATCAAATTTGTTGCATGATCAAAACTAGCGTATATGGAGTCATTTAAAACCTAGTTAGCCGGCCGAGGTGGCCGAGCGGTTCTACGCGCTACAGTCTGGAACCGCGCGACCGCTACGGTCGCAGGTTCGAATCCTGCCGCGGGCATGGATGTGTGTGATGTCCTCAGGTTAGTTTGGTTTAAGTAGTTCTAAGTTCTAGGGGACTGATGACCTCAGAAGTTAAGTCCCATAGTGCTCAGAGACATTTGAACCATTTGAAAACCTAGATTTATTCCAAACAGGCCATAAGTATTGTTATCCCCTGAGGTTTTAGTGTTCATTTTCAGTATCAGAAACCCGTAAAGCTTCATTTACGTAACAAGATAATCAGTGGACGAACTACGGATCCTAAAGAAACTGAGTTTGATTATGATATCCCTGTCCTACGTCTGTTTACCTTGAATAAATTTGTGATATTTGTTTAGTTAGTTTGTGACAGTGATACTGGTGGGTCGTTTAAGGGAACTGTTTTATGTGTTACAGACCCTCAGCCGGGCTTTCTCGTACTTCACAGTGCTGCGGCAGATCCGGACGAGCAACTGAGACTGTGGCAGTCAAGGAGGAAGGAAAATTACAGCAGGAATAATCTATTGCTTTAAGACTGTAGTCCAGCTGCTGATAGATGCCAGTCACTTGGATCACTATCACATAAAAGTAGGAGGTCCTGAAAATAAACTCGGGCACGTCACTCAATACAAGAAGAGAATACATTATGTTCAACGTTTAATTGTCGTTAGTATGTACAAACTGACACTAAATTAGACACGATGTACCTATTCACTTCAGTGTTTTACAAACAAAAAGGTAAACTGATATTTGAGTGCTAGAAATTCTACTAGTTGGCTGACACCTATACTCAAATAAAAGATATAAAAATCATGCTGCATCATTTTTAAATACTTCATTCCTTTCATGTTTTGTTAATTACGGAGTAAGTGTTCCGATACAGGTCCGACTTGCACCGTAGTTAACACTGAGATGATATAGTCCTGTTCTCAAGGGGTACGATTCATTGTGAACAGAAAGTTAGGGCACAGAGTGAACTACTGTGATCAGCTCAGTGATTCTGTTCTTCTCAACAGATTAGACAGAAAATGGACGCCGACAACTATAGTTGCGACATACAGGGTGATATAATTAAATTAAACTTTGAAACTGCTGTAGAAATAACACCACTGGTAAGAATGACGTCAAATTGCAACGTAATATTATCCGGGAAGGGGGAAAACGTGTGGTGGAAGAAAAATAAAAATTTACAAAATGTAGAAATAGATGACGCTGTAAGCATCATAATTAAAAAGTGTTCGACTACAAATGACAAATGAATCGTACAACAATGCCTAAAGTGTACAAACTGTACCATTCAGTGTGCATGGGTATACAGGTGTGATACTGTTAGTTTCGTAAGTCCATCCAGCACATCAAGGTCATATCACATCGGATGGGAAAAGTCGGTTTTTAATTGTCCTGAGGCCAAAATCCGCATAAAAAGCATGAATCACATCGGTTTTTAACTTTTCTGAGGCGAAAAACCGCATAAAGAGCATCAATCAAATCAAATGGGATTATTAATTTCCGTGTAACTGGTGCAAAACATGTTCAATATGCTGTCCACTGTTTCCTGCTATCGAATCAAGAAACAACACGTTCCACAACTGACAGAAGTGTTTCCGGGGTCAGGTTCAGAATGTGTTGCGCAATGCGTGCCCTTCAATGCAGCGAAGTTTGCAATCGGAATACTGAATACGACATCTTTCAGATAACCCCACAACCATAAGTCACACGGATTAAGATCAGGTGAGCGGAACCGCCAGTCTGAAGGGGAAATGGCGGCTGATAATTTTAGCATTTTCGAAATGGCGCTTCAGCTGGATTTGCGGAGGTGCACCATCTTGCACAAAAATGTTCCCATCCACGCATCCACGTTGTTAGAGAGCTGGAATGATGTGGTTGGGTAAAAGACACTCATAGCGTTTATTAGCTATGCTAGTGGTAATAGGACTGGAAGTACATGCCCATTCGAAAGAATACGTCCCTATGATAAATGATGCTGTAAACCCGCACAATACAGTGACCTTCTCAAGATGAAGTGGCACTGGTTGCCCATATTCGACAATTCTGTGTATTGACATATCCTGTGAGATGGCAGTGGGCTTCGTCTGTCCACAAAATCTTCCACGGCCAATAATTGTCCACTTCAATGCGAGCAAGGAATTTTAAAGCAAAGGTCTCTCTTGCTGGCAGGTCAACAGGAAGGAACTCGTCCACATGGGTAATTTTGGATTGATAGCAAAGAAGGATGTTTTGTAGGATTTTACGCACCACGCTCACCGGTATGCCCAATGTCCGGGCAATTCTCCTTGCATTACACGTCTGCACCCCAGCACTCGTCTCCTCTTGCATTGGTGTGGTCACTGCTTCCACTGTCGTCGAGTCTATTAGTTTCCTCCCTCTACCACGTTGCACACAAAAAAAACCATCCTTCCGAATTTCCGAATCATTTTCTCCAGACCCACTGCAGTCATCGGCCCAACGTCTTTTTTTAAACCCTTCAGTGTCCGGACAGATAAACACACTACGGTAAGGAACACCGTAGCAGGTAGCGTAGTTAAAGAGGAGCAGACATCTAAAACGGGTACTCACACATATTGGACAGATAAACACAGGTGCAAGGAAGGTAACTGTGAAGAAACTTTGGGTACTGGACGAAGCACTTCAAATGAGCGACAAAAGAAGGAAGTATAAAAATATTACGGCAAAGACAAAAACACAGCAATATAAATGGTTCTAATGGCTATGAGCAATATGTGACTTAACTTCTAAGTTCTTAATTCCCTTAGAACTTAGAACTACTTAAGCTTAACTAACCTACAATTAATTAAACCTAACTAACCTAAGGACATCACACACATCCATGCCCGAGGCAGGATTCGAACCTGAGACCGTAGCGGTCACGCGGTTCCAGACTGAAGCGCCTAGAACCGCACGGCCACACAGGCCGGCAAAGGAGATTGAAAAAGAAAGACTTAAAGTATACCTGTCATCTTTTAACAGGAGAACATTCATATGATGTAGAAATTTAAGTTTACATTCTGTTAAGAAAGGCAGAAAGGTGACCGTAATGGAAGGGTTGGATATCGTCAAATATATGACACACAATTCCAGCGTGGTGTTAAAGATCAAACTCAGCTTCCTTTTCCCATCTATTTAAGTAGGGTTTAGTTGCAAATACCAGATAAAAAATGCAGAGTCTTGTTTAACCCTTGATCAACTATTAAATTAATGTGAACATAACAGATTTTGTGTTTGGTTTTTAGTTACAAAAACTATTTTTGCTGGACACTTTTTTTATTTCACTATCATCTTTACAAATAATATCTAAGTCGCCCGTCAGTTTGTAAGTGTTTGCGACATTCAGTAGTCACATGACGATGGCCTAAAAACCGGAAAGGCAGTTAGTTTGAAGAATGGTTGGAAATGTTTGCTATTTACACTCCTGGAAATTGAAATAAGAACACCGTGAATTCATTGTCCCAGGAAGGGGAAACTTGATTGACACATTCCTGGGGTCAGATACATCACATGATCACACTGACAGAACCACAGGCACATAGACACAGGCAACAGAGCATGCACAATGTCGGCACTAGTACAGTGTATATCCACCTTTCGCAGCAATGCAGGCTGCTATTCTCCCATGAAGACGATAGTAGAGATGCTGGATGTAGTCCTGTGCAACGGCTTGCCATGCCATTTCCACCTGGCGCCTCAGTTGGACCAGCGTTCGTGCTGGACGTGCAGACCGCGTGAGACGACGCTTCATCCAGTCCCAAACATGCTCAATGGGGGACAGATCCGGAGATCTTGCTGGCCAGGGTAGTTGACTTACACCTTCTAGAGCACGTTGGGTGGCACGGGATACATGCGGACGTGCATTGTCCTGTTGGAACAGCAAGTTCCCGTGCCGGTCTTGGAATGGTAGAACGATGGGTTCGATGACGGTTTGGATGTACCGTGCACTATTCAGTGTCCCCTCGACGATCACCAGTGGTGTACGGCCAGTGTAGGAGATCGCTCCCCACACCATGATGCCGGGTGTTGGCCCTGTGTGCCTCGGTCGTATGCAGTCCTGATTGTGGCGCTCACCTGCACGGCGCCAAACACGCATACGACCATCATTGGCACCAAGGCAGAAGCGACTCTCATCGCTGAAGACGACACGTCTCCATTCGTCCCTCCATTCACGCCTGTCGCGACACCACTGGAGGCGGGCTGCACGATGTTGGGGCGTGAGCGGAAGACGGCCTAACGGTGTGCGGGACCGTAGCCCAGCTTCATGGAGACGGTTGCGAATGGTCCTCGCCGATACCCCAGGAGCAACAGTGTCCCTAATTTGCTGGGAAGTGGCGGTGCGGTCCCCTACGGCACTGCGTAGGATCCTACGGTCTTGGCGTGCATCCGTGCGTCGCTGCGGTCCGGTCCCAGGTCGACGGGCACGTGCACCTTCCGCCGACCACTGGCGACAACATCGATGTACTGTGGACCTCACGCCCCACGTGTTGAGCAATTCGGCGGTACGTCCACCCGGCCTCCCGCATGCCCACTATACGCCCTCGCTCAAAGTCCGTCAACTGCACATACGGTTCACGTCCACGCTGTCGCGGCCTGCTACCAGTGTTAAAGACTGCGATGGAGCTCCGTATGCCACGGCAAACTGGCTGACACTGACGGCGGCGGTGCACAAATGCTGCGCAGCTAGCGCCATTCGACGGCCAACACCGCGGTTCCTGGTGTGTCCGCTGTGCCGTGCGTGTGATCATTGCTTGTACAGCCCTCTCGCAGTGTCCGGAGCAAGTATGGTGGGTCTGACACACCGGTGTCAATGTGTTCTTTTTTCCATTTCCAGGAGTGTATTATTTATTTATTCAATGAATTGGCCAACTAAGGTGCGTTACAAATTTTATTTCATGTTCACTGTTTTTCTTTCTCTTCTCTCGGGCTGCTCCTCTGCTTGCTGCCATTTTTCCAGATGTTCAGCTGTTAGTTTCCTGTTGGTCTTCGGTTTTGGAGCCTCTTAAAAAACCTCGAATTCAGTTACTGCCTTTCTGTATCAGTCCCTATTCATTGCGGCCATTTCTGTAAGTTCACGTTTATCGAGGTCTTTCTTTATTCCTTGCAACCAAGAGTTGGGTGTTTTCCTATGTTAAGTTATATTGGACATTTTCTTCGTTAATCTGCCATCATCCATTCTCACCAGATGACCAAAGAACATCAGCCTTGTCTTTCTCATTTCCGTTGTGACTGGTTTAATAAATTGGTAGATCTTCTCATTGCTCATCTTTACACATTTTTCACCAAATTTTTTGTGTCCACCAAGAATCTTCCTCAGAATACTCTTTCCTTCTTCTCGAGCTCATTGCCTATTTATTATAATTATTAATGTTACTTTTACCTGAAATACAGTATTTTGAGCTGTATTTTAATGCAAATTAATTACAATAACCTTAATGTGTTGTTGCCCAATTGATACAAGCCAATAATGGGCGAGCCACATCCTGATTCCAGCGGAGAGGAAGAGGAACTCGCTCTCTCTCTCAGCACTTATTGGCAATAGGAGGAGGAGAACTTGCTTCCTAAAGGTTTCACCGACGTCCGTTTAAGATAAACAAAAACTTACCTGGCATTAATCACCCTCCAAAGCGTCGATTCTAATGTCGCTACGTAATGTGATTTTAACATTCCGGCTGCGAGTACTTGCGATGATACGCTCCGGAATTAGATACGACAACTCTCTTTACTCTGACGACAAAGCTCTTTGCTGAAAAGAAAGAGGAGCATCTATGTTTTCTTGTAATTGTTGCAAATAAGTAACGCCGATTGGACATTGAGTTTTTTTTGTTGGAGATAAGTTTGCGTATAGAAGTAAAGTGAAGTGCAGAGGTCAACATGTAATCGTGATTATCAATAATAAAAACTGAATTTGTGAAAAAGGTGAACGTCACTTACGAACTATCATTCGGTGTTGAACCTCCGGACCTTTCTTTAAAAAAAAAATTTAGTGTGTTTTGCAATACAGTGCATAGTGATTTCTTCGCAAATTAACAATACTGGGCGAGTCTGCTATTATCACTGGCAGAAAGACGCGCAATATTTCGCCGTCAGCTTGTGTGTTCAGGACGTTCCCCAAGCGACCACTTTGTTCAACCTTCTCGTTTTGAAAGTGTTTTCCAGAAAATCTTACGGTGACTGTCAGCACTTTTGTGGCCAAGAGAGAGACGGAGTCTTCATCACGAGTTGTAGCAGTTTTCTCCAACCTTGCCTGGCGTTCTCTGAGAACCGCAGAAGCGGAAACCTCCGACCGCCAACTCGTCCTGTACTCAACCCGTTCTGTCCTTACAGCAACCACAAAGAAAACATTCATGTATAGACAATTTTTTTCACAGACTTTTTATCTTAGACACAATTTTTTTTAATGTATCCATCTACGAAAAAGAATCAAAAGCAAATTTAAATCGAGTACCTGTCTTACCTGTGACAAAGACAAAAAGTCTAAGAGCAAGCAAGTTAATTAAATAATTAATTTTTCCTTTATGAGTAGTAGTGTCGATTCCCGTTGAAAATTAAAACATCAGATTCAACACTGGTGGGCCACAAAATCTTAAGAGAAAGTAATTTTTGAACCGCACGTGTCAAGCAAATAGCACAGGACACAGGACAGCTGAACGGAGAATTTCTTGTGTGGCGACTTACGAAAGGTGCGCACGCCGCTGGTTTTGCGCGGTTTGTGGCCGCCTGTCACGTTTCCCACGAACGACACACACAGACACACACACACACACAATGCGCGCGCGCGCTGGACATATTTCCCTTGGCTCAAAGCTTCGTATTGATTTCTTCTTCGTGCGTGATCCGCTTACTGCTTCTGTCCAAAAATTCGCAGAATTACTCGTTGCCAACTTCAGTCAGACTAAAAACATCGGTCTCTGATGGCAAATATTTTTCTCCCATTCTTTTAAACTACGTGAATAATCATCGGCATCGGGGAGGTCCATTTTCAGACACTGTAGGCTCGAACGTAAAAACACTGTTTCTTTCTTGCGACGTGGAGATAAAGTCAACCCCAATCGAAAACTGTTCATCACGTGTTTCATACGACTTCTGATTGCAAACATTTGTTTAAGGGTTTTTGTCATGTACTTCAAGATTTAAACATATGCGATGACAGGGATGCCACTTGTTTCCAAAATTGAGTTTCCATGATATTTCCCTGTTTTCCAGACCATTTTTAGCATTTTTCCCTGACAAATTTTGAGATCTCAAGGATAAGTAAAGACATAAGTTGACAAAAAAATATAAGGACTCCTGTATTTCTGAACGTCAGAGCAAAAATGTTAATTACTAACGTTAACATATTTTGTAATGAAATGTTTTTAGATGGGGAAATGAAGCCGAAGGATATATATGTTTCATTAACACCATTGACACTATTTTATTTCAATAAAGGCTTACAGTAAGTGTAATCCCAGCCTAGTACAGCTAGTCAATAGGGCATCTGTCAACATAGTGCAGTATTTAGTATATCAATCAGTGTTTGTGTTGTGCTTCGCATCAAGATGTGAAAATAAAATTAACTCAATGACCTTGTAAATTTCATCTAAACAGGCAGTTTTTGTTAGGCCTTTATTTCACCCATTTATTGTTTCATGTAAACTGTTTGTAAATTGTTTGTCGTATGAGTCGTTGCATGACTGCAGTGAAAACAACGACACAGTAACATACTCGTACACGTTTAGAAATCTGCACAGTCACCGATATACATGGCAACATTACAGATAACGTGACTGAGTGTGCCGTCCCCTAATCAATAAAAGTTTGAGTGTCTCCATTTAACATGAATATCGAGAAAGAGTGCAACGGGAGTTCCACTGTTAAATGCAGAGGAGAGAGCAGATAGGTGGAAAGCAGACATTCAAAGCCTCTATGAGGGTGAAGATTTGTCTGATGTGATAGAAGAAGAAACAGGAGTCGATTTAGAAGAGATAGGGGATCCAGTATTAGAATCGGAATTTAAAAGAGCTTTGGAGGGCTTACGGTCAAATAAGGCAGAAGGGATAGATAACATTCCATCAGAATTTCTAAAATCATTGGGGGAAGTGGCAACAAAACGACTATTCACGTTGGTGTGTAGAATATATGAGTCTGGCGACATACCATCTGACTTTCGGAAAAGCATCATCCACACAATTCGGAAGACTGCAAGAGCTGACAAGTGCGAGAATTATTGCACAATCAGCTTAACAGCTTATGCATCGAAGCTGCTTACAAGAATAATATACAGAAGAATGGAAAAGAAAATTGAGAATGCGCTAGGTGACAATCAGTTTGGCTTTAGGAAAAGTAAAGGGACGAGAGAGGCAATTCTGACGTTACGGCTAATAATGGAAGCAAGGCTAAAGAAAAATCAAGACACTTTCATAGGATTTGTCGACCTGGAAAAAGCGTTCGACAATATAAAATGGTGCAAGCTGTTCGAGATTCTGAAAAAAAGTAGGGGTAAGCTATAGGGAGAGACGGGTCATATACAATATGTACAACAACCAAGAGGGAATAATAAGAGTGGACGATCAAGAACGAAGTGCTCGTATTAAGAAGGGTGTGAGACAAGGCTGTAGCCTTTCGCCCCTACTCTTTAATCTGTACATCGAGGAAGCAATGATGGAAATAAAAGAAAGGTTCAGGAGTGGAATTAAAATACAATGTGAAAGGATATCAATGATACGATTCGCTGATGACATTGCTATCCTGAGTGAAAGTGAAGAAGAATTAAATGATCTGTTGAACGGAATGAACAGTCTAATGAGTACACAGTATGATTTGAGAGTAAATCGGAGAAAGACGAAGGTAATGAGAAGTAGTAGAAATGAGAACAGCGTGAAACTTAACATCAGGATTGATGGTCACGAAGTCAATGAAGTTAAGGAATTCTGCTACCTAGGCAGTAAAATAACCAATGACGGACGGAGCAAGGAGGACATCAAAAGCAGACTCGCTATGGCAAAAAAGGCATTTCTGGCCAAGAGAAGTCTACTAATATCAAATACCGGCCTTAATTTGAGGAAGAAATTTCTGAGGATGTACGTCTGGTGTACAGCATTGTATGGTAGTGAAACATGGACTGTGGGAAACCCGGAACAGAAGAGAATCGAAGCATTTGAGATGTGGTGCTATGGACGAATGTTGAAAATTAGGTGGACTGATAAGGTAAGGAATGAGGAGGTTCTACGCAGAATCGGAGAGGAAAGGAATATGTGGAAAACACTGATAAGGAGAAGGGACAGGATGATAGGACATCTGCTAAGACATGAGGGAATGACTTCCATGGTACTAGAGGGAGCTGTAGAGGGCAAAAACTGTAGAGGAAGACAGAGATTGGAATACGTCAAGCAAATAATTGAGGACGTAGGTTGCAAGTGCTACTCTGAGATGAAGAGGTTAGCACAGGAAAGGAATTCGTGGCGGGCCGCATCAAACCAGTCAGTAGACTGATGACAAAAAAAAAAATCGAGGAGGAGTTGAATTGCACTCGAGGTAAGTACCAAAACATCAAATTGGCTCTTGCTTGCAAAGTGGACGCTCTCGAAATTAAATTTTTGCAACGCGGTGATTTCATTACGGGGATAATTCTATTCACAGTTGAATATTTATTTCGACATTTGCCTGGCTTTTAATTGCGTAGATACCTTTATTGAAGTGTTTTGGATTTTCACGTCAGAGGAAATTGAGATGTAAGTGCCGCACTTATTCCGTGGACAGAGGAGAGAGCGCTTTTGCTTTATTCTGTTTTCTTGGACGAAGACGTGTCCGTGAATCAATAAATCGTCTTGGTGATTTGTCCGTATTATTTCTAGGGAAAAGTGCTACATTGGGTAACTGGTACATTAATCCAATTCTGTCACGTGGTAACGTCTACGAGCGTAGTCTAAAGTCACAGAGAGAACACAAATAACACTTTGGTATAGGACGCGCTCGGACGCATTGTGAGCGACAGACTTTGCCGAATTAATTGAAACAAGCAGATTTGAGTACCCGCGCGATAGAAAATAGTGTGGTGCGTAAATAATTAGCGGCGATTTAAGGACTGACCTGTGCTAAGTATTAAAATATTGAATTTGGAAATAATCGGCAATACGGAGTAGCTTATTGACTCCGTTGGTAGGTTGCATGAATCATGCAGCACAATTACAGTTGTACACGAAATCACACTATTTAAGATGAGTGGATGCAGAGTGACTGCAGTTTTATTTCAGAGGGCTCAGTTAACAGCTGTTCGACATCAAGCTGGAATACAAGAAGACACAACGCCAAGTGGCTGATGTGGTGATGCGAAAGAAGGAAGGGAAAAAGCGGTTCAAGCGTATATTGAAGGCATCTATGAGGCTGAAGATTTGTCTGATGTGATAGAGGAGGAGACTACGGTAGATTTAGAACAGATAACGGATCCGGAATTGGAATCACAATTTCAAACAGATTTGGAACCTTAAGACCGAATTAGACACAAGGGATCGATAACACCCCATCAGAATTTCTAAAATCATTGGGAGAATGGCAACACAACGACTGTTTACCTTGGTGTGTAGAATGTATGAGTCTGGAGCTATACCATCTGACTTTCTGAGAAATATCATCCACACAATCCCCAAGACAGCAAGAGGAATTTCTAAAATCATTGGGAGAATGGCAACACAACGACTGTTTACCTTGGTGTGTAGAATGCATGTTTGGCGATATAACATCTGACTTTCTGAGAAATATCATCCACACAATCCCCAAAACAGCAAGAGGTGACTAGTGCGAGAACTATTGCACGATCAGCTTAACAGCTCATGCATCCAAGATGCTGGAAAGGATAATATACAAAAGAATGGAAAAGAAAGTTGAGGATGTGTTAGATGACGATCAGTTCGCCATTAGGGAAGCTAAATGCACCAGAGAGGAAAATCTGACGATGCAATTGTTACTGGAAGCAAGACTAAAGAAAAATGAAGATGTTTTCATAGAATTTGTCGACTTGGAAATAGCGTTCGACAGTGTCAAATGCGGCAAGATGTTCGAAATTCTGAGAACAATAGGGGTAGGAAGAGCCTGGTAACAAACAATATCCACAAGAGCCAAGAGGGAATAATAAAAATGGACGACCATGAACGGAGATGTCGCATTAAAAAGGGGTTAAAACAGGGATGTAGTCTTTCGCCCATACTGCTCAATCTGTACAGCGAAGAAGCAATGATGGAAGTAAAAGAAAGTTTCATGAGTGGAATTAAAATTCAAGGTGAAAGGATATCAATTACTCGATTCGCTGATGACATTGCTATCCTCAGTGAAAGTGAAGAAGAGTTACATGCTCTGCTGAATGGAATGAACAGCCTGGTGAGTACGGATAATGGACTGAGAGTAAATCGAAGGAAGACGAAAGTAATGAGAATCAGCAAAGATGACAACAGCGAGACTTAACATCAGAATCGATGGTCACGAAGTAGATAATGTTAAGGAATTCTGCTACCTGAGCAGCAAAATAATCCATAACGGACGGAGCAAGGGGGACATCAAAAGCAGACTAGCATTAGCAAAAAAGGCATTCCTGGCCAAGAGAAGTCTACTCCAATATAGGCGTCAATTCGAGGAAAAAACTTTAGACAATGTACGTTTGGAGCACATCATTGTATGGTAGAGAAACATGGACTGTGGGAAAACCGGAACAGAATAGAATCGAAGTATTTGAGATATGGTGCTACAGGCGAATGTTGAAAATAATTAGGACTCATAATGCAGGGAATGAGGAGGTTCTACTGAGAATTGTAGAGGAAAGGAATATGTTAAAAAAACTGAGAAGGATAAGGGACAGGATGATAGGACATATGTCAAGACATCAAAATGCAAGGAATGAGGAGGTTCTACGAAGAATTTGAGTGGAAAGGAATATGTTGAAAAAACTGAGGAGGAGAAGGGACAAGATGATAGGACATATGTCAAGATATCAGAGAATGACTTCCATGGTGCAAGAGGGAGCTGTCGAGGGCAATAATTGTAGAGGAAGACAGGGATTGGAATCCAGGCAGCAAATAATTGAGGATGTAGGTTGCAAGTGCTATTCTAAGATGAAGAGATTGGCACAGGAGAGGAATTCGTGACGGGCCGCATCAAACCATTCAGAAGACTGATGGCTCAAAAAAATCCATTCTGTGGATAAGATATATTTAAATTTCATGCCGCTGACTTAGAAATCTCCCATAATATTGTGCTTCGGCGGTTGTACCCATTAATTGGTGGTGTTTTGAGCCGCATATTATCTGAAATTTTGCAAGAACACGGGGTTGCGAAGGATCTGCGGAAAACGTTTTATCAGATTGAAACTATCCCCCTGCATTACGCGCGAAATTGAGCTGATGCACTTTTGGGGAGGTTCAGGCCTCCCCCTGAGAGATTAACGAGGTATATTGAGGACATTCCGACTGCTGTCTCAGTCTTGGAATTGCAGTATACGGAGCTGCAAGTGGTTGAAAACACACTGGAAGTCATGAAACCAGAGGACTGTTCGCGCATTACAGTCTTCAATGAATCGTCCATCCTTGTTGAATTAGATGCTTTGGTTACCGCTCTTGAAGGACCGAGGTTTACAAAAATCAACAGCGGGGCGGATGGGAAGAGGAACTGAGTGTAATTATCAGGATGCCCGCGTGGGTTTCAGGCAACCAAAAGCGGCCTTCTTGAGAAAGGATAGGAGCAACGTGTGTTTTCGATGCAACGGTGACAGACACTTTGTGCATCAGTGCCCTGTTCCATACAGGGTGAGGCGAAACAGTTGATGCCAGTTCAGGCAGGACAGCCGTATAGGTTGTGGTTTCCCTAAATGCTGTCTAGGTATGAAGCATGTGGTGGCGAGCCCAACTTCAGTGCCTGTGTGTGCACTTATTGGTTCAGGTAGCCCTTTTTTCCTCCTTGACTATCGGTGGAAATTGGAATTTACGACTGTTTCTAAGCTGCCTTACTTGCACCCTTTCTCCAATGGATGTCGGAATTTTAATGTGCAGACATTGCCTCTGGTTGGGGAGTTGTGAACGAAATTGTCTGTTTCGAAATTTTCGTGGCAGAAAACTTGGTTGTGCTCAAGAATTTATCGATGAAGTCACTTAAGGATTATGAAATTATACGAAGCTGGGGTTTTTCAGGCCAGAGTTGTTGAGTTTGAGTTTCGTCCTGCTGAGAGCTTGCTCTTATTCTCCAGTCGAATTACGTTGGGAAATTGTAGTGTGTTACGGTGTCCCATAAAATTTCAAGTCAATCATTTTCGTCTGGTCGACGCAAAGCAGCTTTTGGAAGTCCTTAGTCACTTTCTGGAAGTGCCGACAGACAAACTGTGGGTTACCAGTAAAATTGAGCATAAGATCAGCCTCACTGATGAGATCCCAGTGAGGCAAACTCTGCATAGGGTTTCTCTGCCGAATGACTTTGAGGATGATATGCTGCATGAGAGGTTCATCAGGAGTTCCACATAACCGTATGCTTCACCCATATTTCTGGTACCTAAGGGCTAGAGAGGATAGCTTTGTGAAGTGGTTGATAACAGGTTACTCGACGAAAATATAGTTCTAGACCCAATACCGCTGTCAGATTACGTAATTGTTTCACTTTGTTTGCTGGAGCTAAATTTTTTTACAGTTCTTGGTCTCAACCAGGCATACCATCAGATTCTTTCAACCAACGATTGCAATCACACTACCGCCTTTTGTACTGATTAGAATGTATACGAATTCACCAGGTTCGCGTTAGTTTGTCAACAGGAGCTGGCGACTTGTTCCATCTTCTAGATTATATCCTGAGTATTTTCAACTTCAAGTGTGTCTATAATTATTTGAATGGTGTGGCCATTTACAGCGCGATCTTTTGGGAACATCTGCAACACTTCGAGGCAGTTCTGGTCCGCCTTAGAGAGGCGGGACTGACCGTGAAGCCGACAAAATCTGCATTAGTACGCAGTCAGATTTACTATTTGGGGCCTCTAACTTTCTGGGGAAGGCAGCAGGATTAACCAGAAGTGTACTAGTGATTTGTGTTACTTTCGTGCACCTAAGAACAAGAAAGGTGTCGCCAGATTCATTGTCATGACCATTAGTTTCGAAAATTTGTGCCCAATTTTACACAGTTGGCTGGTCCTGTTAATGATCTGCGAAAGAAGGGAGTGGTTTTTAGGTGAGACGAAAGTCATCAGACATCGTTTGAAGCCTTTAGCAATTCACCCGTTTTGGCCATTCCCAGAGTCCGTTTGTGGTCCAAACAGATGAGTCTCATTCTGGAGTGGCTGCCGTGCTCTTGAAAGGGCAAAGAGCAACACCCCAAAGCCTATGCGTCAGGAAACTGTCGTCTGCTGAGATGAAATGTTCTATATACGAATGGCAAGCCTTGACGGTCCTCCTTGCTCTCCGAAAATTCAAAGTTTTATCTGGAGCCTAGAGAGTTTCTTTCAGAGACCGACATCCAGGCCCTTAGCTGGATTCTGGCGCGTCCCAGGGAAACTGGACGGATTGCTCGGAGGGCGAACCGCATTTCCGCCTTTCATTTTAACCTTTAACTGGCGACGTGCCGATCTTGTCCTACTGCAGGTGAGTGCGGTTGCCGTAACCGTTTTATTGCAGGCGTCGTATAAGCATCAGCACGATGTGTTATTTAATTTTACGTACATAACTACTTCATATAAATGCATGTTAACTAAAAGGAATATTTGTTTATTTGTAAAATGTATTTGTTATAAACTTGGCTTGTCATGTTCCATAAAATGTATTAAGAGTGAGCCGAGAAGTAACGACTCATTATGATTACAGTAAAGAATAAAATTTGTTTATATTACACTCTCTGAAAGAATAAATTATAAGATATTCTGAGTAAATTAGATTTTTGATCATACAGTAAAAGAGATGCAGTAACGCAACAGTATCCAAAGGTTTTGCAATGAAATGTAGCACATTGCAGACAAATAGGCTTTTGGCACGTGCTACAGGATAAGCCGTTTTCCTCTTCAGTTTTGATAGGCAGGCGTAGCATTTTCGTGTTTTTTTTTTTTTTTTTTTTTTTTTTTTTTTTTTTTTTTTTTTTTTGCCTCCTTCTTCAACGGCTGGGGCTTGTTCCTCAGATGCGCCGAATCCAAGAACTCTTAAGTTCCCCTGATAGCCTGTTGTTCACAGCGCGTCGTTGCGTCCGAGGCAACGTTAAAGAACGTGCTAGAATTTTTAGAAATAACTTATCTTTCCGTTGGTTTGGTAAACTGAGTGTTGCAAGCACATATGTACTTATTCAAGGCATATCTAAAATTCTATAGGAAACTGCTTGTCCTTTGGCCTGTCGCATAAATTGCTCATTTCTTGTCCACCCTTTGTGGAAATACAGTAGGCAGTAATTTCAGACTTCTATGTATGCCCATCTGTTTCAGCAGAATGGTGCACTGATGAGACTACCACACCGAATTATTTTTTTTTTTAGGTGAGTAGTAACATAACACCTTTGTGCCTATGAAACCAAGTAACTCAGCATCTACTTAACGGCTCTCGTTCGGAAGGAATTTCTTCGGTAGTTCTTTCTCTTTCACGGCTCCAACATGCCCAAGTTCATTTTCCATCACATAATCAACCAACTCGATAAATGTAAACCAATTCTAAGCAATAACAAGGCGATGTGAGCCGTAAACTGGTTTACACAAGCGGACAACAGACTGAGTTGGTACCAATAATTGTTTTCTTTGGAAGGCAAATTTTTGTCATTGGAAGCTTTTTTCCAACGTACGAACCCATTACGGATGTAATTAGTTTTACTGTCGCACATACTTATAATTTTGATGCTGCAACAGGCAGTTTTTTGTAGCATATAGAGAACAAAATCAGAACGGCCCCGGAAAGGCATCGCCATTTCATCTAGAGAAACACTTTCTCCTATATTTTACGGGCTTTGGGACTAAGATATAAATTTTTCGTATTTAAACGAGAGAGCCGCCAGCTTTCCACTAAATAATTGCTCACTTCTGTCTGTTGCATTGTCGAAACGGCTGCACAGTAGTACAAGAAATCTAATTTTGCACGTAACACAACGGTATATTTCACCATCAGTTGCTACAATGTAGTTAGCATTTTCAAGATTTGATTTCAACATTGCCGAATAGAAAATGGTTTCGCCGGCCGCGGTGGTCTCGCGGTTCTAGGCGCGCAGTCCGGAACCGTGCGACTGCTACGGTCGCAGGTTCGAATCCTGCCTCGGGCATGGATGTGTGTGATGTCCTTAGGTTAGTTAGGTTTAAGTAGTTCTAAGTTCTAGGGGACTGATGACCACAGCAGTTGAGTCCCATAGTGCTCAGAGCCATTTGAACCATTTTTAAAAAATGGTTCAAATGGCTCTCAGCACTATGGGACTTAACATCTGAGGTCATCAGTCCCCTAGAACTTAGAACTACTTAAACCTAACTAAACTAAGGACACCAAATACATCGATGCCCGAAGCAGAATTCGAACCTGCGACCGTAGCGGTCGCGCGTTTCCAGACTAAAGCGCCTAGATGCGCTCGGCCACCCCGGCCGGCTGCCGAATAGAACAATACACCAATAAACGCTGTCAGTTCCATTGAGCCTAATTCAGTGAATTGATGCCGATTTTCGTTTCAAAAATTACTTTTATAAACAACTAGTTTTTTTATTCGCCCATTTCGACATTTCACCCATCTTTCCATTATCCATCAGTTTACACCAAATGAAAAGAGATTCATGCTTTCCATTTTTGGACCGCGTTGGTGAGGTAATTTTTTGATAATATTATGTGAAGGAGTTGTAACTGCTGTACTCCGTACATTCTTCGACCACTTGTTCCTGCCATAAAGACTCCTTTGGGTTTTTTGCACGGAATCCAGATATACCTCTTAATACACTGATTGAACTTCTAAATCAAGTTTTTCTGAATGATTGCTGTAATATATTTCTTCATTTTCAGAATTCTCGGGTGTTCCCTCTGCAGTACTTAAGTCTGTATCGTCTTTTTCGTCCCACCAACGCTGCACTACCGCTACAAAATTTGCATCAGTAATACGTACCTGACAGATCTTTGTTAATATTTTAGTGTTAGACAGTAGAACTACCTCCATTTTCTATCTGTGCGTTACCTATGAATAATAATGACGAAACAATCCCTTTTTTGTAAAGAAGTACACTAACACTGAGGTGATGTTTGAGAGACCTCAATAATCATTTAATTAGTCATACCTCGCCTATCTAGCGGAAGAGCTAGTTGAATCGCGATTACTTGATTCGGCCTGCATTTCACAGGCGCTACTGAATGATGGCGGGAAAGTGAGCACTGGAAAGTACTGTAACAGTCACGTAATAGAACATGCCCGTGGGCCTACAGACAGCACAACAAATTGTTCAAATGGCTCCGAGCACTATGGGACTTAACATCTGAGGTCATCAGTCCCCTAAAACTTAAAACTACTTAAACCTAAGTAACCTAAGGACGTCACACACATCCATGCCCGAGGCAGGATTCCAACCTGCGACCGCAACTCGCTTTGTTACAAGTTAGCTTTTCCCCCTCTCCTCAATAGAGCTAGTCATACTACTTTTTGAAAGGAGGGACAGTACACAAACGTTATTTCGCCTCTAATTCTAAGAGCGTTTCGTTTTAAGATTCCTATAGCGCAAACCTCGGACTCCTGAAGCAAGATGTCTTATGTTCTTCACGTTCTGTCAAAATAGGTGTGCGGCGATAAACGGCACGATTTCTATCTGCAAATGATTCAGAATCTTAGATAAGCTTCTTCCTCGTAGTATATAATTTAATCTCATACAAACTAACACTTTTTATGTGAGAGAAACGTTCCACCAACAACACATTTCGAAGAAGGAGGCCTTTCTAGACGAACCTACTGACTCAGTACTGGCTTCAGCCATTACACACAACGTAAATCTGGTAATTTTCAGTTCGGAATCATCTGACCACGCTCACATGCAACCGAAATATTTAATATTCTGTAAGAACGTGTGGAAATTTTCATTCGTCTTCCCCTAAATGGTGGTATAAAACTGGTCAAAGGAACCTCTAATACCAGGTACTCGTGAAGTTGAAGTAGTTATTTTGGGATTTTTTCGTATCTTCTCGTCCCCACCAGACACGGCTGCTACCACTAGGGCATGATTAAATGTTTCCTTTAATTGATGGGTCTCCAACATGTGAACTGTTGTGTGCTGCAAGTCCTGTAAGTTCTCCATATTGACCTTATTCACAACATGCTTATTATCAATAACTCCGTCGAGAGTTGAGTAATTGCACTATGTGCGCATTTCCCCTGGTCTCTAGTCCTAACCATTATTTGATTCAGTGTAAATTCTTAAAATAAATATCATAAAAATACACTGCAATTAAGAAGGAAATAAAACAATAACGATCAACAAAAATTGTCATCAAAGGCTGCTTCAATGAAAATGGAGCTAGCGAGGCTTCATGTCGTGACTCTCTCAGGCTGTAAATGAAATAAAATTTGAAATAAATATTTCGAAGGCTTCTTATCCGTTTTCCGGCTAAACAACCGTCACAGTGGCGTGTATGGAATAATAGTGGGTCAGTCCTATCCAGCAGGCTTTTGTACCGTAAAAACGTGGAAGACGCTACTTACAAGGGGAGGCCGCCAATTGTGAAATTCAGATTCGATTCATACTGTGCATCATAAAAGCTCATGGCCAGAGGTGTAATGTGGCAAAGCACCAAGATGCACTTCTCAGCCGTTGTCGAGAAAATCGAGTTAAAAGAAACCGCTGCGGTGAAATACTCTCTACGCTTATTAATTTGCTATAGCGTCGTGGCGCAGCGGTAAGCGCTCGGGTTCCTAATCCGAAGGACGCCGGATCGAATCTCGCACCGTGCAAATTTTTTTATTATTTGCTTTTTTGTAATATATATATATATATATATATATATATATATATATATATATATATATATATATATATATATATATATATATATGCCGGCAAAAGTCGGAGAAGACAATTGTCTTCTCCGATTTTTGCCGGCATGATACGATACGCGTGGTATGCATCAAACCTGACGAACGATAGAACAATTTTTCAGAATGTCAATCAGGTGTGTTCCCCAACAGATAATTTAAAAAACAATTGTTCTTGTAAAAACGCATCGTTTATCAGATGTGCTCGATGTCGTGCTGTTTTCTGCTTTCCATGTTTCTATGATAACTATCACTCTGGTTCGTGCGATACTCCAGCTACTTCTGGTCACTAATTGTTAATTATGTGCGAGTGTATATCGAACTTATCAATAAATTGTATCCACTTGAATATTATTTGTGATATTGTGTTTCATTTCAAGTTTTATTTTTCCACGACAAACGACTTTCAACAACTTATTATATGCATAATTGTTACCACTGAATGCCGGGAATTGTGTGTGTGTGTGTGTGTGTATGTGTGTGTATGAATATATATACATTTGAATTACAAAAAAACAAATAATAAAAAAAAAGTAGCATGGGGTGAGATTCGATCCGGCGACCTTCGGATTACGAACCCGAACGCTTACCGCTGCGCCACAACGCTGTAGAAGGTAATAATCGTAGAGAGTATTTCACCCCAACGGTTACTTTTAACTGCCGATTTTTTCGACAACGGCTGAGAAGTGCATCTTGGTGCTTTGCCACATTACACCTCTGGCCATGAGCTTTTATTATGCGCAGTATGAATCGAATCCGAATTTCACAATTGGCGGCCTCCCCTTGTTAGAAAGCCTTTTACTAGCCATCATTATGCTAAAAGGCTACTCGTCAGAATCCATCTCAGCGCACCAGGGTAGATAAGGGTAAAGCTAGGCAGTTGACATCGAAATTGGAAAAGGATTTGGGGGCAGGAACAAAGTATAATTATCACACAAGTGGTTTATTCAGAGAAGGGTGTATGTCCCCTACATATGAGGAATACCAGAATTCAGGCTCCCGCATGCGAGGATTTAGGATCTTTCTCCTTTGTGTGAGGACTAGTATTGCAAAACGCGAACAGTATCCCGTGCCCACTACAGCTAGATCTCATCTACTTTCATCGGGGAGAGATGATTGGTCGCCTGTGTAGCACCCCACTATCAACGCTGAGACACAGCGTCAGCGCTGACTGTGCTGCACATTGGTCCCTTCTCTGCCATGGCCTGGATGGAATGATCGAAACGCATCGATACTGTAACAGTTTTGACATTAAGAGTTGTTCATTGTAAACCTGCAACTGGAGCTATTAGAATATTCTAGTCTCACTTCATGAAAGCACCACGGAATAAGAATTGTCCTTGTAGTGACAATACAATCTAATAGTTCATTAAATTTCAAAATCGTTCTGTATAACTTAAACTTTACAGTATAATACGTAAGCTGTAAAACTCACAGTGGGAGTCTGCCCAGTAAAAGCTTTGAATACAGTCCTGACGGATGTCTCAATAGCTTTTGAAACTCAAGCTTCATGGTTTAAGTTGCCAAGTTCGGACATTGTAAAGTATATCAGTGAGCCTAACACATGTAGCCATCCACTTTGTCCTTGTAAACTTGAAATACCACGAACTTTTTTTGTCGACTACAGCTTCCAACGATATCGCAGTGAAACGTATTGGACCTTGACTACCCAGAACTTCCTAAACAAACTAACAAATATGGTTAGCTTGTAATACCTTATACATTTCTTTTTATCTGTTATAGACACATCCAGGGATATATCATCATAATAAATACATTATAGGAGGTCATGTGTGGTTTGTAGTGAGTAAGACATCCACAATTGGCGTTATTATATGGCTACGATAGATACGAATCCAATAATTACTGTAACCTTGTACAGTGATTTAGTTTGAAAGAATTAAGCGGATGCCACAAATAATACGTAACCATGATTTCAGTGGACTGGGGTTCAGGCTGGGAACTGTGGAAACGTAGAGCTCAGTTTAACAATAATTTATTTAGTGTCAAAAATTTCAGTTAACAAAACAGAAACCACTTACAACAAAACAGTATAATTCTCGGTAGCCAAAAATAACTTACGAAATGCTAGAATAATCGAACAGAAAATATCCTATTGCAACACCAAAACAACGTGAAATGTAGAACAAATTCAGTTTGGCCCTATGATGGGTAATCAAACAACAACACAAAAATTTAAAACTATAGGTACTTTACCGTGATCACACAACTGAAGACTTACAAAGTGAGATAATACTTAGCTTATATCTGATCAAAGACATAGCCTCTAACTATACTCTTGCCCAATTATTACAAGCGACACACACCAGCTAAGACATCATCTACCAACAACACCACCAAGCTACACACAGATGCATGACAACACTTTCACGTAAGGCGATACAAAAGAAAATCTTAATGTTTATGAACGAATAATTAGTTCAGTCACAAGACTTCAATGCAGAATCTATTCTAAAAACCATTGAAAAACAACTGATTCACAGCCGTAGCAAGAAACAGTAAAATTTCATTTTGTAACATTCTGTGCTTGTGTAACAAAGAGAACACAGAAAAAAGTCAAGCCCACAATGAAATAACAAAATCAAACTCATCTGCATTGCTCTAGACTGCTGCAACTAAAACAAACACCCATAGAACAGTACGGGAAATACAACTCTTGATAGATAAAAAACAGCCATAGGCACAGAGCCGTGTGAAATGACATGCCCCGATCTTGAAGTTTAAATGTCCGAATAAAGTTGCAACACCACTTGTCCCTGGGACACAAATTAACACACTCTCTAAACCCAAGCCTGTCAATAGAATGGCAGAGCGATGTCAGCGTCGACTCCGTATTCTGGAAGCCGAAATAGACAACGAGCGCCGGCCAGGTGGCCGTGCGGTTCTGGCGCTGCAGTCCGGAACCGCGGGACTGCTACGGTCGCAGGTTCGAATCCTACCTCGGGCATGGGTGTGTGTGATGTCCTTAGGTTAGTTAGGTTTAAGTAGTTCTAAGTTCTAGGGGACTTATGACCTAAGATGTTGAGTCCCATAGTGCTCAGAGCCATTTGAACCATTTTTAGAAAACGAGCAGGACGTGTAGCCCAGGTTGGAACTGACAGAACTATCTCTCCCGGCCGTTGAGGCTATATTTCATGTAGGTCTGATGACGCAATATCGATATATCGATATCTTGTTAGATTGTATCGATATATACTGACCTCGTATTATCTCTATAAGTATCGATAAAGCGTCATCGAAATGGCAGTATCGAGGGCTGATATTCTTATTTTATGTTATATTTTTTTCGCAATTTCCTGTAAGTATCTGAAATTGTTCTTTTGAAATTGTGGCAGAAGATAATTTTATTTTCACTGTGTGATGGAGTCTAACAACTTTTTGAGCTTTCAATCATGTTCAGTCTTTCTCTTTCACTTTTGATAATTTATGACGCTACTTGTCTTCTATTTCTTCACGTTATCATTCTTCAAAAACTGTTACTGAAAATGAAGAACAAAAACCTAAATTACAAGGCTGGTCTATGAGGTGTGCTATATCTTCACGTCAGCTGTCTTCAAAAACAGTTTTTTAAAATGAAGAACATAAATATAAATGACAAGATTGGTCATTGCTGTGGGCGGAGACGTGATAGGGGAATTTATGACATAATCGGAGCTCGGCGCTACCAACAGGAACTCAAAGTTTAAGTACACCACACGATTTTCGTACTACAACTGTTAGGTCGTGGGCGTCGATAGAAATGAAGAAACAGTGAACTCGACGTGAAGTGTTCAGACAAATCCGATATGTAACGAAACCAAACGTCGGACGCATCGGACTCCTTTTATTGTGAAACGTACATGCAGTTACCATTGTTGGCAACGTGAATATCGCCAAACGTAAACGTGCACCACTTTCCTTCCAATTATTTATCTAAGGGGCATAAGCACGCTGCTAGCTTGTTGATGTACAGAGTACCTAATAACAAATTAATGCTTAAATATACAGACATCGAGTGCGATTAAGGGTATTCCTTTAAATATCGATACGTCGGATTCCCGATATTTTTCGAGATATCAACAGTCCTGAAACCTGGTAGTCAAGGGAAGGCAGGATTCAGTTACGGTTGTGGACGGGGACGTAATCAGTTACTACTGGTTGCCATTTACAGTTACACACGATTTATTTTAAACCAGTAATCCCAGACTCAACAGTAAATAAAAATCCCACACGTTATTAATGAAGGAATAAACAACTGTGTACATAATAGTGTTATCAGTGAGTTACAACTTAGCAAATCAGCATTAAATACAGATACAGCACATAATGTTTTAAAAGCAAGCCACCTGAATCTGGGCAGAAAGCCGTAAATTAAGAATTGTTTAAAACTCGCTGCAACTTACAAATTACAGGTATTCACATATTAAAGGCAAGTCGCCACAAACGCAGCAGGAATGGTAGTAAATAAGGTTTTAAAGCTTACTGCTAAAATACAAATACCGAATTAGAACTTCAAGGCAAGTGACCACAATCACGGCTAGAGGCCTCACACGCCAGGAACGGTAACAATATAAAAAATTTAGAAACCTGCTGTAAAACAGCAAATAGAATAGCAAAGGTTAATCAAAATGCAAGCAACTGATCGCCAAACGAGTGAAATAAGATGATGGTAAACTTTGTAACACAACCCTTAACCTCCACTAAACACTACACTGCTAGATTTATTCCAGAAGGCTACCAGAACTGTTAACTAGACATATAAAACCTTTAATGTAGGCATTACAAGGTATTGTAATTATTAATACAATAAATAAACACGAGGACCAGTACATAAGTTCCTTAAAGGGTACTGAGGCAGGTTATACGCGCAGAAGGCGTGGACTGAAGGAGCGTTACACTGAGCTAGTGGCCATGAGACCTCCTTTTAGAACACACATGTCTTTCAAAAACGAAGGGGCCACAGATGGTGCCCCAGGAATCGACCTCTGAGAAGTTCCGGCAACAAACACTTTCGGGAGCGATAAGATAGGCAGCCAAGAGTTGCATTCACTTCATAAGATGGTAATTCAGACTAGTGGCAGTCTAACGAATGACTAATGATAATCATGCTGAAGCTACCTGACGTCCGATAAACCAAATGCAACGATGGAACAATACGCCAAAGCCGGAACCGGCGGTGTGCAGGTGGAATCACTACCACCAGAATAGAACCATCACCAACCGGCTTACAATCAAGAAAACTTTCAAAGCTATACGCCATACCGGACAGCAGCGTCAGGGCGAGGAAACGTACACTGCCGTTACATACACTAACGCCCGCGGTAGGTAACTGGGGCGTTAGTGGCCACCAGGCAAGAGAAATTACCGTGGGCTGATCATAACAAATTATAACAAGTTGAACGCTGTAAATGTCAATAAGAAGTCGAGGAAAGCTAATCCGATCCGCCTTCCCCAAGCACTCCACTCGCTGCTCTTCGCCTCGGCGACACTACGAGCAGCGACACGAACCCAAGTCACTGGAGAATCGCGAGATATCATAATGGTGGTGGTTTGTCTACTTGGATTGAAATGCACCATCTTAAAGGCTGCTGGATCCGGTTTACGACGAGGTCGTGCACCCTCGTGACCACTGCCCTTCCATCCGGCAGTCCGTGCGTGCGGGCAACGGTCCCGGCGTGTTCTCGTACTGCGCGGACCTGGCTTCTCCTGAGTCCCCAACCGAACTGCCCACTCACACGAACCGGAAAAGCAACAACTTCGCCCCAGAGATAGGGCAACAGTTACTACATATCGATAACCGCCGCTGCTGCCACTATCGGAAAGGCAACGCTTGCGAAACGGAGTGGCGCCATTCAACACGAGAAGAAGAGAAAAAACAGCTACCATGCCAACTAAACGATACTGTCTGGCCTCCAAGAGAGAGCGGAAATCTACAAACAGCACCAACGCGAGCTGCAGCAGGGCTCAAGTCCTACTGGCAACTCTGGGCGGGCCGGCCGAAGTGGCCGTGCGGTTAAAGGCGCTGCAGTCTGGAACCGCGAGACCGCTACGGTCGCAGGTTCGAATCCTGCCTCGGGCATGGATGTTTGTGATGTCCTTAGGTTAGTTAGGTTTAACTAGTTCTAAGTTCTAGGGGACTAATGACCTCAGCAGTTGAGTCCCATAGTGCTCAGAGCCATTTAGCCAACTCTGGGCGGCACGGTTCTAGCCTCATCAGGATTTGCGCCGCTAGTGGTGCCGTTGCTTAATCACTCCTCTAGTGTGCACTGACACAATTAGGCCCGTTCTGTTGAAAACCACATACTGTTCTATACCCTGCGTGCCATAACCACCAACGAGACATTAATCAGCACTCACTGATTTCCGTTCAGGAAGTGTTTTACAAGTTCGAAAATAACATGGTGCATCACCCGAGCACAAGGGTCACCATGACGTCACCACTATGCCCGAAATGCCTTAGGTTGTTCCCGTTATGATGTGCCGAAACTTCCCCATCGCCTCCACTGCAGTGCTGTGCGTAGAACTGGAAAGAGAGCAACTACTCTACAAAATTGTTGTCCACACGGCCGCCCGATCCACGATGCCCGTCGTCTCGTCTGGTCTCATCCCGCACAACAGCGCCTTGAGGCCATTGGACTTCTCTCCACTCCAGATTGTCGTCTTTCGTGTCATTCCAGGAAATGGCTGACTCACTGCCCGTCCATCTCCAAGGAAAGCCTGTGCCTCCAGCTTCGGCCAGTGCCACAGCCATGCGCGCCCCGCGCTGACTGTCGACGTTGCGCTGCAAACATTAACCACTGACACGAGACTGGATTCCGGGAGATGGTCTCTTCAGATGACTCCTACCACCTCCAAGAGGATCCGCCTTCATCGCCCGCCGCATACATGTGCAACCCGTTCTGACTGCCAGCAAAATGCCACAGGCGCCGACCATGGACACGGCACATGCTTCCAGGAAATGTTCATAGTTACAATCGTTCCAGCCGACTATCCGTAGTACATGGCTGTCCCCAGCTCACTCAGTCCGCCCTCTCGGGTCACAAGCGCGACAGATGAACGGACGCTATGGAAGTGAGGAAAATCGATTGCGCCGTTCGTTACAGCACAGTGTAATACATGTTACGCATTTCTGAAGACGTGGATGTCCATAAGCGTGCCACACAAAAACCGTGACTTATACGGTACAATTACACTACTGGCCATCAAAATTGTTAAACCACGAAGATGACGTGCTACAGACGCGCAATTTAACCGACAGGAAGGAGATGCTGAGATATGCAAATGATTAGCTTTTCAGAGCATTCAGACATGGTTGGCACCAGTGGCGACACCTACAACGTGCTGAAATGGAAAAAGTTTCCAACCGATTTCTCATACACAAACAGCAGTTGACCGGCGTTGCCTGGTGAAACGTTGTGATGCCTCGTGCAAAGTGGAGAAATGCGTACCATCACGTTTCCGACTTTGATAAAGGTCGGATTGTAGCCTATCGCGAGTGCGGCTTATCGTATCGCGACATTGCTGCTCGCGTTGGTCGAGATCCAATGAATGTTAGAAGAATACGGAGTCGGTGGGATCAGGAGGGTAATACGGAACGCCGTCCTGGATCCCAACGGCCTCGTATCACTAACAGTCGTGATGACAGGCATCTTATCCGCATGGGTGCAACGGATCGTGCAGCCACATCTCGATCCCTGAGTCAACAGATGGGGACGTTTGCAAGACAACAACCATCTGCACGAACAGTTCGACGACGTTTGCAGCAACTATCAGCTCAGAGACGATGCCTGCGGTTACCCTGGACGCTGCATCACAGACAGGAACGCCAGCGTTGGTGTACTCAACGACGAACCTGGGTGCATGAATCGCAAAACGTCATTCGGATGAATCCAGGTTCTGTTTGTAGCATCATGATGGTCGCATCCGTGTTTGGTGACATCGCGGTGAAGCGTGTATTCGTCATCGCCATAATGGCGTATCACCAGGCTTGATGGTATGGGGTGAGATTGGTTACACGTCTCGGTCACCTGTTGTTCGCATTGACGGCATTTCGAACAGTGGACGTTACATTTCAGATTTGTTACGACCCGTGGCTCTACCCTTCATTCGATCCCTGCGAAACCCTACTTTTCAGCAGGATAATGCACGACTGCATGTTGCAGGTCCTGTACGGGCCTTTCTGGATACAGAAAATGTTCGACTGCTACCCTGGCCAGCACATTCTTCAGATCTATCACAAACTGAAAAGACCTGGTCAATGGTGGCCAAGCAACTGGCTCGTCACAATACGCCAGTCACTACTCTTGATGAACTGTGGTATCGTGTTGAAGCTGCATGGGCAGCTGTACCTGTACACGCCACCCAAGCTCTGTTCGACTCAATGCCCAGGCGTATCAAGGCCGTTATTACGGCCGGAGGTGGTGGTTCTCGGTACTGATTTCTCAGGATCTATGCACCAAATCGCGTGAAAATGTAATCACATGTCGGTTCTAGTACGATATATTTGTCCAATGAATACCCGTTTATCATCTGCATTTCTTCTTGGTGTAGCAATTTTTATGGCCAGTTGTGTATTAAGCGTGTGGAGAGAACGCGGAGAACGGTGCAGTCGTTGTGTTAGCGGAAACGGAGCGGTTTATTTGACACTCAAGGGGGCATGGTCATTGACTTTTGGGATGAGGGTGGAGGCATTTCCGAAACGGCGAAGTAAACTGTGCTAGTGCCGACGTTGTTAAGGTACCCTGTGCATGGAAAAATGACACTATCCAAGACCGGTGTCGAGGCAACTGTGGTGTAGCTCCGGTCATAGATGACAGCGATGAACGACGGCTGCGGAGATGGGTACGAGCCAATAGATGTGCGACTGTTGAGCAACTGAGCGCCCAGAGGCCTCAACGACTGTTCAGCAAACGTTACTGCGTATGGGCCTCGACGGCTGGCGCCTATTAATGTACCGACGCCGACTGCTGTTTACTGGCGACGAAGCTACGAATTTGTACACCAGTACCGCAAATGGATGTTCACTGAGTGGCGACAGGTGATCTTTGCAGATGAATCACGTTTAGTCCCGTCGGAAAAATGGCTCTTGCCATGTACAGCGTCAAAAATGTTTGAAGCCCAGTTACAACAGCAATCGTCGGAAGTGTCCAGGACAGAGGAGGGAGCGTTATGGTGTGGGGAATGCTTTCGTGGTATTTCCTGGTTGACTTCGTCGTTCTAAAGGCAAAATGGATGAACAGAAGTACGAAACTACCCTTCGGGTTACTTGTCCACCGCTACATGTGGGATGTTTTCTCTCGGCACGTTTTCATGTTTCGACAGGATAATGCAACGTGTCACACAGCTCGCACTCTGGATGCGTGGTTCGAAGAACGTCAGTATGAGACTGCCAAACTCCTCTGGCCACCCGACACACCGGATTTAAAATCGATCTACAAGAAACCTAGGGCAGCTGGCGGCAGTGCCAGGGTATGCACAGCCTCACACCCACGTCGCTGCTTTCCAGAACGTCACTGCCTGTCTACCTGCACGTCTCGCAGCCGTCCGCGCTGCAAAAGGTAGTCACTCAGGCTTTTCACAGATGGTGACATTAATATGACTGCATAGCGTTGATACTGTGTGAAATGGTAAATATCAGTTCTTACCGCTGATAATGGTAAGAGAAATGGAAGTCAGAAGATAAACTGGAAGAAACACTACGTCTTCGCTGCGAAAAATTGGGCAATAAAAAAGCAATATGATGTTCAGGTACCAATGCTCGTACAAGTATTATAAAATAGAGGCCATGGACAACGTGACGTCAAACATGAGTTAGTGGATTTGTATTTAAAGAAGAGAATGAGGAAAATGAAAAACAGACCCGTTTTTGTAATCTCTCCAACCACTGCAATGTTTCGATTTACTCTGTAGCTTCTCAAACTTGTAGTTTGGAAGAATACACACTTCCGTTTGAAACACAGCATTTTTTTTTTGTTTTTTACTTTTGTTAATGAATTTTGTTGATGAAAATGTAATTAAATTTTGGAATAGAAAATCTCATGTGGATATAAGCATACGATTTATTTTATGAAACTATTTAACTGATTTATTTTTTGGGATATTCAAGCGCTGAGACACAATAAGGTGGGAAGAGCAGGTTGGGTGAAGGGGGTAAAAGACTCTCTGTAGCAGAGCAATGAAATGTAGAGGCACAAAGTGGAAAGGCAGGAGGAGCGGGCTGTGTGCGCGCGCACAGGGAACAGCAGCCAGTAGGACAGAGGTTATCTCGGAAGCAACACATGTGGACACTGACTGGCCTGCTGCAAGCTTCTAAGTAACATTGCATTTTAACAGGTGCAGATCCTGTAAGAAGAGCGTAAATCCGGTCAAAAGTCTCTGTGTGAACCGTGGAATACCGCCTTAACAGCACCATGTATTCCACTAGGTTTTATTCACCGAACACTGAGACCGAAGAAAGACGTTGAGAAATGTTACATTTAATAACTAACAACGTACCCCGCTTTAGCATGGTTAGCGTTAACTATTAGCAAATAGATGACTTGCTTGGTGTAGTGGTAATTTTCTTTACTGAAACTGAGGATAGCAGAAAAAATGTGAACTGCTTAATTCCACTTTCAGATGTTTCCTTACGAAGGAAAATTCAGGAAAACTGTTCCAACTTAATTCTCTTACCACTAAAAAGATGGACAAAAATAAGTGATAGTATCAGTGGTGCTGAGAAACAGCTGAAACCGTTAAAACTGAAAAAATCTCCACGGCTTCCTGTCAGGTTCTATAGTGAATTTTTGCCTGACCTAGCCCTTCCTTTGACTGTAAACGTATGTCCCTCGAACAGAAAACCGTACCCAGTAATTAGAAGAAACCACAGGTCACAACCTTTTACAAGAGGGGTAGTAGAAGCGATCCACAAAACTACCATCCAATATCCTTGGTATCAGTTTGCTGTAGAATCTTGGAAAGCATTCTGAGCTCAAACATAATGAGGTTTCTTGAATAAAATGACCTCCTCACCAACCAGCATGAAGTCCGGAAATATCGATCCTACGATACCTATCTCACAATTTCCTGACGTGACACGCTGAAAGCTTTGCGTCAATGCCGTCAGGTAAACGCGGTATTCCTTGATCTCGGATAAGAATTTGACTCAGTACCACAACTACGCTTATTGTCAGAAGCACGATTGTATGGGGTGAGAGCGAAATTTTTGTCTCGATTGAGGATATTTTGAGGGGAGGATACTGCATGTTACCTCAGATCGTCAAATGTAGAAGTAATTCGACTCTGCCTCAGAGTATTGTGTTGGGACCTTCGGTGTTCAATTTGTATATCAACTCTCGCATTACCAAGGGGGAAAAGGGGAGTAGTACTTTTTGCCCACCTTTTGAAAATATTGTAATCTACTAAGTTACCTTATATTTTAAGATTTTTAAAAAGAAATATTTATTTTTTAATGAATTTTCTACCAGACTTCAAAAATTTTTCAATTAAAGTTAAGCCAAAAATGTAAGTCTTATGAGTAGATTTCGCATCCCCAATTCACTCAGTATTTTCAGGTTCAGTACCTCACTCACAAATCACTATCTCTTTAAATATTATGTTGTGAGTAAAAGTCATCAACAATTAACGAAATTTGCATTTTTATTTTCCTTTTTTTATTGTTTGCGTGAAGTACCCTCCAACCTCCCCTCACCACCTTTTGTAGTTTACGTTACTGAAAGTGTTTTGCTATTGCTAAGATAGTGTTGAAAGATACTTCCATGTTCTGAACCCTACTTACATACCTACTTGTCTTGGGATATGTCTTGAGGTATGTCAACGACCAATAACGAATTCTACGTTTTTCCATTTTTGGGGTGGGCATAAAACAGCCCCCGTGGTGCCGTGTGTTACGGAAAATGTTTTGGTTCTGCTACGGATAATGACCTTGCGGACAATATCAATAGTATCCTCACAGCTTTTGTAGATGATGCAGTTATAATGAAAGAAGTTGGATAAATGTTCGGTCACAACTTGATAAGACTTCAAAGTGGTTCGGAAGTTATCAACATGCGTTAAACGTCCAGAAATGTAACGATGTGTTTTCCCCAAAACGAGAAAACGTAGTATCCATTCACTATAATATCAGCTACTCACAGTTGGAATCCGCCAGCTCTTACAAATACCTGCGAGTAATGCTTTGTAGGGATGTGAAATGGACTGATCACGTGGTCTCATTCGTGGGTAAAGTATGTAGTAGACTGTGGTGTCACCGCCAGACACCACACTTGCTACGTGGTAGCCTTTAAATCGGCCGCGGTCCGTTAGTATACGTCGGACCCGCGTGTCGCCACTATCAGTGATTGCAGACCGAGCGCCGCCACACGGCAGGTCTAGAGAGACTTCCTAGCACTCGCCCCAGTTGTACAACCGACTTTGTTAGCGATGGTTCACTGACAAAATACGCTCTCATTTGCCGAGACGATAGTTTAGCATAGCCTTCAGCTACGTCATTTGCTACGACCTAGCAAGGCGCCATTATCAGTTACTATTGATATTGTGAATCATGTACCGTCCAGACCGACGTTCACCATTACTGGATTACAGTTAAGTATTCCACCAGCTACGTCCTTTTTTCTAAATTCTAATTTCCTTGTCCTGTTACAGACCTCACACCAGCCTGCGTGAGCTAAAACGCGTGCCTTTCGGCCTCCTCTAGTAACACGGTGTTGGCTCTCCTGCCAACCAAAACATAGGTTTATTGATAGAATACTGGGGAAATGCAGTCAGGCTTCGAAGGAAATTGCTTATAAATCACTCATGAGACCAATTCTACAATATTGCTCAAATAGGAGTAACCGGGGAATCTGAACGTGCAATACAAGGGCGTTACGCATGATCACAGCTTTGTTTTACTAGTGGGGAAAATGTCATAGAGGTGCTGCTGAAGAACCTGAACTGGCACACTCTTAGACGTAATCTACCCACAGGAAGTCTACTTAAAAAGTTCCAGGAAACAGCTTCAAATGATGTCTCCAGTAACGCACTACAACCCGTCTACGTATCACTCATGTAGGAATCGTGAGGATAAGATTACATTAATTACAGCAGGCACAGAGACATTAAACCCTCTACGGCACCCTCTACTATGGAGGCTATTCCGTGATGTTTTCATTCATCATAGTTCAGCCAATTTATACAATACATTTGTAATTTATATACACAGATTTTCCTCGAGGATCAGTCTGTCTTTCAGTGGAAACTGTTTCAAAATCCCTACAGTGATTCCTGCTTTTGGCCTTAAAAAACAGGTAAAAGCTGCGGATGGATGGGAAACTTTAATTTGTAAATGCTTCGAAGAAAAAGATGGATATGTACGACATTTTACGTCCACATGACTATTAAAGTAGAGAAAATTTTCATGCCAAAGATTCACTTAATTTTAAACAGTTCACCAGTTTTTATGTGATGCGTTTCGAACAGACAAACATTCTGATATTTCGCTTCATAGACATCAAATTTATTTGGATCAGTATATAGCGTGTCCCAAAAAAAAAAAAAAAAAATGGCAAGCTCATCGGTTTTCAAGAAGGAGCCCATAACCGGAAACGCATGGAATGGGAACTGGAGAGCGTCTAAGACTGAGAAAGGAAGGCTGTCATCGTTTGTCTCGAATTATTTTGGTCTGTGGATACGGAAGGTACGCCGCCCTTTAGTCATCTATGTACTATAGATGGACGACTAGAGTCTAATAAAATTCCTGCACATGCCTTACATTCTCCCACACAGCCCCTGGGTGCATCCTACTGTGGACCATGTGTGGCCTGCTGAAGCAGTAACATTGTTGATAGCAGTGCGACATGTACTTTTAGAAGTCAAAACGTGATAGGCTGAGATCGAACACGACGGTTGGAGGAGGACGTGCCGACAATGTTCGAAGAGGAACCAGCCACCAGCATTTGACAGGTAGCTCGAACACTGCACGGGGATAAAAGTGCCGTGTGATGTGTTGTCCGTGAACACCGGTTCCATCCATACCGTCAGCAGGAATTCCAGGCGTTGCGGGAGGAAGGCTACTCCGATTACAATTCCCCAGTCTGGTGCTATTCACAGACAAATGCACATTTACTTGGGAGGCTATATTAAACTTGCTCAGGATGCATGTTTGGACGGACGAAAATTCGCGACTCGCGGGGTAGCCGTGCGGTCGAAGGCCGCATTGCCACGGTTCACGCGGCTACCCCCGTCGGAGGTTCGAGTCCTCCCTCTGGCATGGATGTGTGTGTATTGTCTTTAGCCTAAGTTAGTTCAAATTAGATTAAATATGTGTGAGCCGGTACCGATGACCTTAGAAGTTTGGTCCCATAGGAACTTACCACAAATTTCCAAAAAATGTTTCGATAATTCGCGTTCTCAGACGATTCAAAGTCATCAACACTTGGGTGGTAATAATATCTGGTTGGCGTTCTTTGCCACCTTATCATTGGGACACATGTACTGCAAAATAGACTAAGAGGAGCGGTGAGTCTCATTAGAAAAGTTTTGCCTGCCCCGCTCGATGTAGTACCACAAAGTATTTGTGTGGACAGGTGGCTGCAACACGACAGAGCACTACCACACTTTGATGTCGATGTGCGGAATCATCTCGACGTCGCACATCCCAGTCGATTGATTCGTAAGGGTGGACCAGTCGTATGGCCAGCAGGGTCTACAAAATAATTGTAGACACATCTCAGTTATTTTGTGTGGGGTCTGTGCGGCTGGTCCCGGCGGGGGTTCGAGTCCTCCCTCGGGCATGGGACTTAGGATAATTTAGGTTAGGCTGTGTGTAAGCTTAGGGACTGATGGCAGCAGTTAAGTCCCCTAAGATTTGACACTCATTTTTTGTGTGGGGCAAAATTAAAAACATGCTGTATGGCACAGCTGAAACGTACAGTGGGGTACCTTAATGCTCGAGTCCAATGGAGAACTGAAATACTTGAAAGAAAATCGCACGTATTGGCTCATGTGCGTGAGGCTCAGCAACCCCAAATACGCTGTGCATTGACATATGAAGTACGTAGTTCAAAGCCCGTTTCTAATGTAGATATCGCGATGTGCTACTTACGTTGGGTAATCTGGAACGTACATCCGTTTCAGCCTTCGACGCATCCTAGCTCGAAAGCCGCGCGTTTCTGGGTATGCGATCATTCTTGAAAACCGAACAGTGTGCGATCCCACACAACATACTGAGCGTTGAAACTTCCTGGCAGATTAAAACTGTGAGCCGGACCGAGACTCGAACGCGGGACCTTTGCCTTTCGCGGGCAAGTGCTGAGCTACCCATGCACGATTCACGCCCCGTCCTCACAGCTTTACTTCTGCGACTACCTCGTCTCCTACCTTCCAAACTTTACAGAAACTCTCCTGCGAACCCTGCATAACTAGCACTCCTGGAAGAATGGATATTGTGGAGACATGGCTTAGCCACAGCCTGTGGGATGTTTCCAGAATGAGATTTTCACTCTGCAGCGGTTCGCAGGAGAGCTTCTCTAAAGCTTGATAGGTAGTAGACGAGGTACTGGCAGAAGTAAAGCTGTGAGGACGGGGCGTGAGTCGTCCTTGGGTAGCTCAGATGGTAGAGCATTTGCCCGCGAAAGGCAAAGGTTCCGAGTTCGAGTCTCGGTCCGGCACACAGTTTTAATCTGCCAGGAACTTTCATATCAGCGTACACTCCGTTGCAGAGTGAAAATCTCATTCTCGATACTAAGCGTTGTTCGTGTCTTTTAATTTTGGCGCACCCTGTGTTCAACGTGGCCAAAGGTCTGCTGCAGTGCTGCGGTTCCCGTCAGATCACCTAAGTTAAGCGCTCTCGGGCTCGGCTATTACTTGCATGGGTGACCGTCTGTGTCTGACGAGCCCTTGTAATGGTTCTTTATTTACGTGACCATTACGACACTCCAACCCCAGTTTTCGATGCCAGTGGTTCAAGTGGCTCTGAGCACTATGGGACTTAACATCTGAGGTTATCAGTCCCTTAGAACTTAGAACTACTTAAACCTAACTAACATAAGGACATCACACACTTCCATGCCAGAGGCAGGATTCGAACCTGCGACCGTAGTGGTCGTGCGGTTCCATACTGAAGCGCCTAGAACCGCTCGGAAACATCGACCGGCCTCGATACCAGTAATATCGTACTACTTTTCTATGAAGTAACAGATATATTTTTGTGACAATATTCACATTTGGTTTTATTAAAGTATAGGTACTCCGATGTATCGATATATTACAGTGACAGGTTCTTGTGGGTATTCATTTCTGTGAGACTGTCATAATCTTTGGCTTACTTGTAACCGTTTTGGCTCTAATGCGCACACAGTAGTCTTTGTTTCACTTTGCAGAAGTTAAGTTGTTATTTCGCTTTGTAATAGAACAGTCAAGTCTTGTGTTTGGTTAAAGTGAAAATTAAATATATGAAGATTGATACAACACTATTTTGTTGATGATGTGACAATTAAGAAGAACTACATGTGAATTTACAAGAAGTTTAGTAAAAATGTGGATCATGAACACCAAGTCAAAAATTATTTCTACCATACAATTGTTCTGATCTGGGATTGTTTGATCTTTAGGTTGGCTCTGAGCACTATGGGACTCAACTGCTGAGGTCATTAGTCCCCTAGAACTTAGAACTAGTTAAACCTAACTAACCTAAGGACATCACAAACATCCATGCCGGAGGCAGGATTCGAACCTGCGACCGTAGCGGTCCTGCGGTTCCAGACTGCAGCGCCTTTAACCGCACGGCCATGATCTTTAGGAATTTCCTGAAAAACGCATTTGTTAGGTCTTCAAATGTTGATACAATACAGATATGGACCTTCTAGCAGTCAAAGTGGAATCACCCTAGAATCAACAAGATTTGCCATAACAACTTCGACGAAATCGACGTGGATATCCATTCAAGATAAGTGCCAAAGTAAATGACTTTTTTACAGTGACTTAATTATTTCCATTCTGACGATACCACCCACAGTCAATACCTTTGTTGTTGCCCGATAAAGCGAACATATGCAGCGTAGGAAACATTATTAATCTGATTTCTAACCTACTTTGCAAGTTGTGGTATTGTTAGACGCTGTTGTCAAGTGGGGTGCATTCAGCCCTTGTGAGGTCCACTGAGGGGCTACTTGACTGAGAAATGGCGGCTCCGGTTACGAAACCTGACAATGGCCGGGAGAGCGGTGTGCTGACCACACGCATCATCTCCACATCAGCCACCAGTGACGCCTGTCGGCGGAGGATGACATGGCGGTCAGTGGGTGCCACTGCGCCTTCCAAGGCATTTTCGGACGGAGAGAAAGAGGGAGAGTTTAATGTGCACTCTTGACTGTTCTTAGACACATTTCAAGTTGTTTTTGACTTTTGAACAACAGAAAATTTTAAAACAAATATACCGATCAAACTTCCGTATATGTAGTTGCACCTGACTGTTCGCTTTTGTTAAACAGAGCGATGAAACAGTCGGAAAAATGTGTCAATTCAGCTCTGGTGGCAGATGATGAATCGCTCGAAACTGCACGCTTCTACTTAAATCTGCCCCACGTCGGCGTCCGCGATTTCGCGAGCTGCACAGTGAGATGTAAACGTCGGTGGTATTGAGAGCCGGTGAGGCGAGCGGAAAAAAACCCCGCTCCGACAGACACGGGACGGCAGCGACTGCGAAAAGCGCCGAACACAGGGTACAGCACCCCGCGCCACGTTACGTCACGCCGTCGGTGGCGACCGACAGCTGAATACCGCCGCTTTCACCGCCGCCTCCGCTTCCGCCCCCGCGCGATTGCAGAGCCCGCAGAGCGAGATAATTAAGCCCGTCATGTACTCCACTCGTTCCATTAATCAAGCTCTGTCACCGGGGAAAGTCTTTCATCAGCTCTTTGACAGCGGCATTGCGACCTACGCACAGGGCTCGTTTACAGGTGACATCAGACGTAAATCTGCCACAGGGGTCTCTTCTTGTACAAACAGAAGAATACATACAGTCGCCTCAGACGTCTGAGAATGTGTGCTTTACACTATGTCCGCGTTAGACGACCGTACATAACATCACGAAATGTGTCAGGCGCTAACTATTAATGTGCTCGAATGCACTAGACTAACACTTTGCAACTCAGAAATGCGGTCCCGTCAACGTATCGTGTCTGTTACTCAGAGCTCCGCTGCTGTAATTTCCAGCCGGACTGTATTATTGTTAGCCCTAATTAGTCAGCATCATCAAATACCACCCTGCACACCATCTGCCTCATTTCATTCCCTTTGTGTCTTGGCATAGTTAGCGATTACACGGTTCCTAAACAGCTTTGTTCACGTGTACTGCACGATGCATTCTGTAAGCTGAGGAAAAGACGTTCAAATGTTTTGCTAAATGAATTTTCTAAAAGCAACAAGTAAAACAGAACACATAAACATTTGACGCACCTAAAACGATGCTAAAACGATCCTGTGCAGCAAATGGAGTCCCGAAATGAAATTTGTTTAGCTCAGAATTTTAATGCCTAGTAGAAAATATTTGTCTGATACTACAATGTAGACTTTCACGGCCGGAAATATCATGTCCATTATAATTGTCCGGGCTGTTATGCCGTGGTCGGTTGATGAATTCTGTGTCGATTCCCAACGTTTCGTCTCCGACTGCGGGAGACATCTTCAAGGGGGTCCGTAGCTCGATGGAAGGTCCAACACACCCACTAGCTCGCTACTGACTGCCGCTAAATTCCGTGTCCGCGCGCTCCCACGCCGCGGCGTAACGTCACGTGTTTTGAAAACGTCAGTTCAATTGGCCGCTGTCCGTCGCCGTCCATCGCCGTTGCCGTCACCCAGTAGTGGACGGGTGGTACACATCTTCTTTAACACAGGCATCCATATACCGTTTAATTTCACGCCCTCCTCCTTTCGGTTGAAATTATTTGGGTGTTTAGCGATTTCGATTGCCTCCCTGTAGAGCCTTTCGTAATATCCGCTTGTGGCCGCAAGTACTTGCGTCTCCTCGAAACGAATATTGTGGTTCCCTGCCTGGAAAGCATGCTCCGCAACAGCTGATCGTTCCGTTTCTCCTCTTCTACAATTTCCCTTGTGCTCATCCTCCTGAATGACGACGATAGTATTTTGGTTCTCCCAGCTGACAAAGGAATCGCAACGGTGGTTATGGATGTGGCCGACTATCAGAGTAAAATTACTGATCTACTGGATCCGCAAGCATACAGGAAGCTGAATAAGGACCCCACTAACAACGTTCTCAGAACTGTGTCGCGGTTAATAAAAAAGTCCTCCATTGAAGAGAGTGTACAGAAAGGTCTCTGCAATTCGGTTGCGCTACCACCGAGGCTTTACAGATTCCCCAAAATTCATAAAGAAAACGAGCCGTTAAGACCGATACTAAGTGCCATTGGTTCGCCCACCTACTCGTTAGCCAAGTTTTTGACTACGCTGTTAAAACCACATGTAGGCCGTTCGGGCTCTTATATAAAGAATTCGACACATTTCGTCAGCAGATTGAATGGCATAGTGGTCCAGCCGGAGGACATATTGGTCAGCTTCGATGTGGTATCGCTGTTTACCATGGTTCCACTTAATGATGTATTGGAACAGATAGATCGAATTTTTCCTGCCGACATTTCAGAACTGTTTAAATGTGGTTTGACGACCACATATTTCAAGTGGAATGAACAGTTTTATGAGCAAACGGATGGCGTGGCTATGGGAAGCCCCCTAAGTCCCGTAATTGAAAATTTCTTGATGGAGAAATTCGAAGAACAGGCCTTAGGTACTGCCAGCAAAAAACCAAATGTATGGTTCCGATACGTGGATGACACGTTTGTGCTGTGGAGACATGGTAGGGACGAACTAAGCCGGTTCCACGAACATCTGAACAGTATAAACACGAGAATTCAGTTTATAATGGAGGAGGAGGTAGACGGCCAATTACATTTCCTCGATGTGCTTGTTTTTAGAAACGAAAATGGTAGTTTGGGCCACTCAGTATACCGCAAACCCACGCACACGGACCGTTATTTGCACCGGGATTCGAACCACCACCCACAACAGAAGCGGGTTGTTATCAAGACGTTAGAGGACAGAGCTAGAAACATTTGTGAACCTGAGTTGCTCGACGCTGAGATGGAACATCTCCACAATGCACTAAGGAAGAACGGATATTCGTCCGCCGAAATAAAACGTGCGTTGAGGCAGCCACGCAGAAATCATACTGACGTATAGGCTACTGCAAAATCTAAGGTTTTCCTGCCGTTTGTTAAAAATGTAACGGAAAGAATAGGGAGGATCTTGACGAAGCGGAATATTACCGTAATTTACAAGCCCACCAGGAAGATACAGGAATACCTTAACCCTGCCAAGGACGCTCGCAAGCCATTGGAAGAAGCTGGAGTGTATAGGATCCCATGCAGCTGTGGTGATTTTTATGCGGGTACCACTAAAAGAACGGTTTCTAAACGTTTGGAAGAGCACAAGGGAAATTGTAGAAGAGGAGAAACGGAACGATCAGCTGTTGCGGAGCATGCTTTCCAGGCAGGGAACCACAATATTCGTTTCGAGGAGACGCAAGTACTAGCGGCCACAAACGGATATTACGAAAGGCTCTACAGGGAGGCAATCAAAATCGCTAAACACCCAAATAATTTCAACCGAAAGGAGGAGGGCGTGAAATTAAGCGGTATATGGATGCCGGTGTTAAAGAAGATGTGTACCACCCGTCCACTACTGGGTGATGGCAACTGCGATCGACGGCGACAGCGGCCAATTGTACTGACGTTTTCAAAACACGTGACGTCACCCCGCGGCGTGGGAGCGCGCGGACACGGAATTTAGCGGCAGGCAGTAGCGAGCCAGTGGGTGTGTTGGACCTCCCATCGAGGTACGGACCCCCTTGAAGATGTCTCCCGCAGTCGGAGACCAAACGTTGGGAATCGACACACAATTCATCAACCGACCACAGCATAACAGCCCGGATAATTATAATGGACAAAATATTTGTCTGTTGTATTACGTACACCGTGGTATCTGCTCTTGTGTGGCCTTGAGATACTATTGTTGTGTAAGTCAAGTGGTAAATTATTTTACCAGTAGAGGTGCTATTGGTATGGTCCTAATCATTTTACCGAGATAGCTACTATCCCTATGCAAGTCATTAATCGAAGCAGCTGAGATACCGATATGTTTGTGACGGAAGGAGGCCACCGTGTGACATTTGACAACTCATTTCAACTCCTATCTGTTCAAAGGTTCACGTTTTATTCAATTTTCCGATTAAGCTTTTTCTACTAAAATACGTGCCCCTGAAAACCATGTTGTCAACAGAAGTTCCACTACCTCTGTCACTAAACTCACAATTTTTTGTAGTATTTCTATGGTTCTCCAATGAAAACTTTTCAGGCTCGTAAATGGCTGGAGCATGTTCATATCAGCTGCTACAGATAAGAGAGTGTTCTCAAGAATATCCAACGGGCAAATATTTTGCATAACCTTTGCAAACACCAGTTCCAACATAGGAGCTAAATGGTATTGACATTCTTATGGGACATCAGACATTGAAATGTGTTAATATATACTGACCAAAAAATCCCGACGCCAAGAAATAATTAATATAGTGTAATGTCACTTTCGGAATACATTTGTCTAGGCAACATACTTATGTGATTAACATTGCAAGACCACAGGTTAATGCAAGTGCGGGGTAAGCTATTACAGATGTGAAAGGCTGGTGCTGTAATAACCGGTGTGGTTAAATCGATTGTGGAATTCAAGCATGCAAAAGTGCATCCATTTTGTTGTAAAGGTGCCGGATGTTTTTTGGATGTTGCATTTTGTCGGTCAGTACAGAAACGGTTAATGCTGGTTGTGGATGACGTTGGAGTTGTCTTCTGATAATGTCCCATACGTGCTCGGTTGGAGACACATCTGGTGATCGAGCAATCTAAGGCAACATGCCAACACTCTGCAAAGCATGCCGGGTTACAGTGGAGGTATGAGGACCAGTGTTTCACTGCTGGGAAACACTCCGTGGAATGGTCTTCATGGGTGGCAGCACAATTCGTCGAATCACCAGGCTGCGTACAAATTTGCAGTCACGAGATTGTTGCTGCTGTCACGCGAAATCGCACCCCAGACCATAACTGCAGACTGCTACGGTCGCAGGTTCGAATCCTGCCTCGGGCATGGATGTGTGTGATGTCCTTAGGTTAGTTAGGTTTAAGTAGTTCTAAGTTCTATGGGACTGATCACCACAGCAGTTGAGTCCCATAGTGCTCAGAGCCATTTGAACCATTTGAACCATAACTGCAGGTGTAGATCACTGTGTCCAGAGCGCAGGAAGGTTGGTTCCAGGCGCTCATCTGGCCTGCTTCTAACCAATACACGGCCATCACTGGTACCGAGGCAGAACCGGCTCTTACCGGAAAACACAACTGACGTCCAATCCGCCCTCCGACTGGATCTACCTTGATTAGACTTTGCCAAAGAGGACAGTTTTTTTTTTTTGGGTCAGACGAATGCACAGTATAGGGGTTCTGGTTCGAAGCTATCTTTCAAGCATCCAATTTGTAACAATTATTTGTGTCAACTGCTGCTCGCATTGCTGCTGCAGACGTAGTACCATGCGCCACATCCTTATCCCGAAGACGAGCGTCTTTCTCTAGGTAGTGCCACATAGGTGTTCGGAGCCCGGTATTCTAGCGACCATACCTTACCGTAAACATAGCTACCAGCAATCACGTACGACAGATACATTCCAGCAAAGTCTTTCTGTAATTTCGTGGAACTTAGCCGTATTACACGACCTCGTTCAAATATAATAAGCTGTGGATAATAGCGCTTTGGCTGCCATAAAGGCATCCTTGAATAACATATACTCACTATGTCCAGTCTCAAAGGTACATAACGCTCACGACCGTTTCAGTTTGTATTTGAAGCAAACCTGATTTGCATCCTCATAGTGGCACTACTGGCCCCACTGTTGCGCGACTGATGCGAAATCTGAATAGGCGGCATCTTTCAGATGTAGTAAGACGCTTACCAACTTTCGTTTGTCTCGAGCAACTCCTTCTAGGTACTAGGATTTTTTTTCCACCTAGAAACAAAAGACTATAGCAGCTATAGAGCGCAAACGTTGATGACGTCGAGACAGCACTAAGCAGAATCCGCAGTTAAATTGCAACTGCTCTCTGATATACAGTTGCAGTTTTATTCTATTTCATATATTCATTTTTTCTAGAGAAAGTAAATGAGCGGGAACGGTGATGTAGCCAGCGTTTGCGACACTACTCGTATTCTCTTTCCTCATGTTTGAAGGATCCTCTATCGAAAAATTTTAGGATAATTTTTGGAATTTTTGGCGGTGGCATACTGTACGGTCTACATAAGTTAACATCGAGACCAATACTTTCGCCAATTACTTTATAAAATTTTCAATTTCTTTTTTATTTTCAAGCTATTTTTCAATTTGTTTATTTTTAAGAAAGTGATCCTCATAGTGCTGATACCTATTTGTCCATTTATTACTCTTCCTCCGTCTACGAAAATTAGGCCAAAAACTTTCCCTGAAATCGAAACTTACCAGTCAAATCGTGTCCTGGTACATATCATTTATCGCTACTTGTGATTCATTTTATCGACATACATATCTCCGCCAACGACTATCTAGTGCTGATTACATGGATGATACCGGCTATTGCAAAGATCGGGCCGCTACCACTTCTGAACATTCACGTATCTCCGTTGTTGCTTGCATATTGTGTACTTGTCGTAGTGTATGAATCTAAGGACAGTCTTGGATGAGCCCTCACGGAAGGAAAGGGATCACAAGTGGCCAATCCCGACAGGTCCATAGGGAAAATAGGTGGCTCCTAATTACTGGCCCGCTAGGAGCAGGGGCAATGACCTGGTCACGGGCTGTCAGGTTGGCGGTTGCGGGGTACTGTATTGTCCGTCGTGGCGTCATCGTGGCGTGAGCGGTCTAGCCTCGGATGTGCGCTGTTGGATCCCGGAGTCTATCAAAAAGGTCCAATATACGAGGTGCATTCAAGTTCTAAGGCCTCCGATTTTTTTTCTAATTAACTACTCACCCGAAATCGATGAAACTGGCGTTACTTCTCGACGTAATCGCCCTGCAGACGTACACATTTTTCACAACGCTGACGCCATGATTCCATGGCAGCGGCGAAGGCTTCTTTAGGAGTCTGTTTTGACCACTGGAAAATCGCTGAGGCAATAGCAGCACGGCTGGTGAATGTGCGGCCATGGAGAGTGGCTTTCATTGTTGGAAAAAGCCAAAAGTCACTAGGAGCCAGGTCAGGTGAGTAGGGAGCATGAGGAATCACTTGAAAGTTGTTATCACGAAGAAACTGTTGCGTAACGTTAGCTCGATGTGCGGGTGCGTTGTCTTGCTGAAACAGCACACGTGCAGCCCTTCCTGGACGTTTTTGTTGCAGTGCAGGAAGGAATTTGTACTTCAAAACATTTTCGTAGGATGCACCTGTTGCCGTAGTGCCCTTTGGAACGCAATGGGTAAGGATTACGCCCTCGCTGTCCCAGAACATGGACACCATCATTTTTTCAGCACTGGCGGTTACCCGAAATTTTTTTGGTGGTGGTGAATCTGTGTGCTTCCATTGAGCTGACTGGCGCTTTGTTTCTGGATTGAAAAATGGCATCCACGTCTCATCCATTGTCACAACCGACGAAAAGAAAGTCCCATTCATGCTGTCGTTGCGCGTCAACATTGCTTGGCAACATGCCACAAGGGCAGCCATGTGGTCGTCCGTCACCATTCGTGGCACACACCTGGATGACACTTTTCGCATTTCCAGGTCGTCTTGCAGGAGTGTGTGCACAGAACCCACAGAAATGCCAACTCTGGAGGCGATCTGTTCAACAGTCATTCGGCGATCCCCCAAAACAATTCTCTCCACTTTCTCGATCATGTCGTCAGACCGGCTTGTGCGAGCCCGAGGTTGTTTCGGTTTGTTGTCACACGATGTTCTGCCTTCATTAAACTGTCGCACCCACGAACGCACTTTCGACACATCCATAACTCCATCACCACATGTCTCCTTCAACTGTCGATGAATTTCAATTGGTTTCACACCACGCAAATTCAGAAAACGAATGATTGCACGCTGTTGAAGTAAGTATTTAAAACAGTTCTCATTCTCGCCGCTGGCGGTAAAATTCCATCTGCCGTACGGTGCTGCCATCTCTGGGACGTATTGACAATGAACGCGGCCTCATTTTAAAACAATGCGCATGTTTCTATCTCTTTCCAGTCCGGGGAAAAAAAATCGGAGGCCTTAGAACTTGAATGCACCTCGTAATGAGTCGTGTTTGCAACCGGCCAGAGCAGAATAACTCATTTTTACAAGTCCGTCTCTATTCTCAAAGACACCTGGCTAGAATATTGTTTCTTCCAGTAACGCTTTCCCAAGAAAAACAGATGGACCCAGGCAGGTCGGGAGACATTCATAACTGTTTTCTCATGTGAAATTCGGCATCTGTTTATTGTTACATTTTTATTCTTCGCCTCTTGTAGGGGAGGGAGTGTGATAGCCTGACACCACTCCATGTGAAGCAAGGACATCTCTCTCATGCACAAGGAGGGAAGGATGACCATTGGATGTTCTTGGAAAGTATCTGTAAGTAGCTGCTAAGGTTTCCGTTTTCCAGAAATTTCTGTTGCGGGAAAACAGCTATTTGGGGAACGTAACTACAAATTTGAGAAATGGAAGGCTCTAGCTCGATTTTATATGAACTGTATGCCCCCAAAGGAAGCACTCTACGCTCTGCGCTCCGACTGCTCAACTACGATGAGATTGAGATTATCTACCAGTGCAGGGCAACCATGAAGGAAAACGGTTAGGCTTGTTTCGGTAAGATACCGACACTTACCACACACCGACGAATTCGAGTGATGATCCACAACCAAGCAACCTTTGTTATTTTCATGTGGCCCTTACAAATATTTTTCGCATGATTGGGTTAATCGCTGCACACCCATCTGGCGTTATGTATTTTCGATAATAATTTATCAAGTTGTTGAGAAATCCCACCACACTTATTCTTTGCAGACTTTGTCAAACCAAGCTACCATTAAGTGCCTTCCAATATTTGTAATACTGGCCCAAAGAATCTTACAGATGCTTGTGAAGCCGTGCTTTGTAGATTTAACAAGCGCTGAACACGAATATGAAGGTTCACACTGTCTCCTTGCTCAGGGTTACACAGCCTTCCGAAATGCCTTCACAAAAGAACACGAAGTAAATATTCCAGAATTCGAAGCGAGAACAGCTGCCAACATGAGTAACGTAGAAGTAAATATCCTCGGAGTAGCGTAGCAACTTAAATCACTTAATAAAAGCAAGACTTCTGATCCAGACTGTATACCAATTAGGTTCCTTTCGGAGTGTGCTAATGCATTAGCTCCGTACTTAACAATCATATACAATCGTTCGCTCGACGAAAGATCCGTACCCAAAGACTGGAAAGTTGCACAGGTCACACCAATATTCAAGACAGGTAATAGGAGTAATCCACTAAATTACAGTCCCATATCGTTAACGTCGATATGCAGCAGGACTCTGGAACATATATTGTGTTCAAACATTATGAATTACCTCGAAGAAAACTGTCTATTGGTACACAGCCAACATGGATTTAGAAAACATCATTCTTATGAAACACAACTAGCTCTTTATTCACATGAAGTGTTGAGTGGTATTGACAAGGGATTTCAGATCGATTCCGTATTTCTGGATTTCCTGAAGTCTTTTGACACTGTGCCACACAAGCGGATTGTAGTGAAATTGCGTGCTTATGGAATATGGTCTCAGTTATGTGACTGGATTTGTGATTTCTTGTCAGAGAGGTCACAGTTCGTAGTAACTGATGGAAAGTCATCGAGTAAAACAGAAGTGATTTCTGTGTTCCCCAAGGTAGTGGTATAGGCCCTTCTCTGTTCCTTATCTATATAAACGATTTAGGAGACAGTATGAGCAACCGTATTATGTTGTTTGCAGATGACGCTGTCGTTTATGACTAATAAAGTCATCAGAAGATCAAAACAAATTGCAAAACGATTTAGAAAAAATATCTGTATCATGAGGAAATTTGCGATTGACCCTAAAAAATAAAAAGTATTAAGTCACCCGCATGAGTGACTTCGGCTACACGACAAATGAATCAAATCTCAATGCCTTCAATTCAACTAAATACTTAGGCGTTACAATTAGGAACAATTGGAAAGAACGCAAAGAAAATGCTGTGGGGAAGGCAAAGAAAAGAATGCATTTTATTGGCAGAACACTAAGAAAATATAACAGATCTACTAAAGAGACTGCCTACATTACGCTTGTCAGTCCTGTTTTGGAATACTGCTGCCCTGTGTGGGATCATCAGCAATGGTATTGACGGAGTAGCTCGAGAAAGTTCAAAGAGCAGCATTTTTATACTATGGAGAAATGGAGGAGTGTGTGTCACTGACATGCTACAGCATTTGTTGTGGACATAATTAAAAGAAAGGCGCTTCTCAGAAAACTTCAATTACCAACTTTCTCTTCCCAAACCGAAAATATTTTTTGGACGCCGACCTACGTATTGAGAAACGATCATCATAATAAAAGAAGGGATATCAGAGATACCGCAGAAAGATATATCTGTTAGTTTTCTCCGCTCGCTTTTCGAGGTTGTAATAATAGAGAATTATTGTGCATGTGGATCGATTTACCGTCTGCCAGGCACTTAAGTGTGATCCATGTAGATGTGAGTGTAAGTGTAGAAGGCTAATTTTAACATAAAGAGTTGCATCAAGCGTCGGCAGTAGGGTCAGTTCAGTCATTTTGTATAGGTGGAACCAATTTCACAAAAAAAAACAACTGAAAAAGTTGCAGCAAAAAATTTCGAGAAGTCTACAGGGAGTTCAAAAAAGTATCGAAAATTTTGGGAGGTGGTGGTAATCATCGAAACAGCAAAAATAAATCCCAATAACATGGGTTCGGTAATGCATACTTCCTACGATTAACAAGTGTTTACAAGCGTTCAACATGCCGTCCGTTCATGAGAATGCTCCCCTCCCTATAGTGTCCGCACATCGCTGATTGGCGAGGCGAGCAGCAATTCCTTAAAGTGTTCTTATAAGTTTAGTGTACTGAGGTATGGGGAACGAGCAGGCCAAGGTATGCTTCCCAGAACCCCTCCCCCGGCCCCCACAACACCTACCCGACCTATCCACCGTTCTGGCAATATCTGAGTCAGACATTCGCGCACATTGTGGCGACAGTGTGATGGTGCGCCGTCAAACATGGACCACATTTGTATTCGTTACTACGGTTGCAGAGCCTCCTGCAAGACAGGGAATGCATTAATGAGAAAGTCCAGAGAATACGCCACAGTTAACCATTGTGATGGCATGTATGGCCCTGTACATCTATCGCCAAGTTCGCCTGCCCCAACGTTGACTGAGAATTGGGGTTGATGCATTCTTTCCTGAATTGCTTGGGGATTTACATCTGCCCATACACGCTGGTTACGAAACTTCACACCACCATCTCTTGTGTCCCCTGCCTCACCGGTAAATAAAATCTTGGATGTGAACAGTGGATCTGCAGCACACTCCTGCAACAGCCATTGACAAGGCCGCCGTCTGTCATGATGATTCTGTGGCCTTAGGGCTTGACCGTGCTGTAGATAATGTGAGTACAGCAATTATTCATGAAGTATCCTCCAAGATAAGAGTGAGTACGCTTTCTGCTGCTGTTGCATGTTGGTCCCAGAGGTTTCTTCCATCGAACGTAGCACACGCTCCTCTATGTCAGGTGTGAGGACTGTGTAGTGCCTTCCATTGCCAGTCTTCTGAGATCCAAGGGTAACTGTGTCTCTCAGAGGCTGGAAAAGTCTACTGAACAGCTTATCAGAGGGCACTCTGCACTGTGGATAATTCTCAGTATAGGGGGCACGGGCCTGCTGGCCACGTCCATTTGCTAAACCATAGCAGAATATCATATTCGCCTTTCACTTGTCGAGTAGTAAGTTTGCATAGTTGAGAAGTGGTGGAAGCGAGAAAGTGTATATGAACTACTCAATTTGTATATACAAACAGCGCAGTAATTAACCCACATTTAGAGGAAGGTAAATAACACACAATGATAGGTACCCAGGGTTTCGCTTTCTCTTTCAAAATTGTAAATAAAAAGTGTTATTACGAGAAACTGATCCCATGATATGGGTAACTACCAGACCAGGCTTTGATAATTTAATCCAGAGTATTCACTGACACGATGATACGTACCCAAGGCTCACGAAGACGGCTAAAACTAACCCATCATAAAACACGGCTCGAACCACACAACTGACTGCAGACCACCTAATGGTGGATATAGTACTGTGAGTAAGACATCATAATACCCTCCGGCAAATTTGAAGGAGCGCGAATGCTACGACTATGCTAATATCTGCAACCAAACGTCGCACAGCCCTTCCTATAAATACGTTTTTATCTCGGATAGTATCTGTTTCCGGACCCATGTTTACTGGACGTTAATTGGCAATTAATGTCGATCTTACCTATCTTCTACTTACTTGTTTTTAGTGGCACAGAAACAAAAATCTAAATCACAATGGCCGATTCACCATTATCTATTTATTGTGATAATAACACATGTAATTCAGATGAGATACGAAAAATTAGTCACTGGGTGATTTACAATTGCAAATAATTTCAGATAATTGAAATTAGCGACGGTCTCTGGCCTGTTTTCAAGAAATATAATAAATACGTGTTGAAGTTTTCAAAATTCCAATTTCTCTTTCAAAATTAAAAAAAAAAAATGTTACAAGGGACTGATCCCATGATATGGGTAACTACCAGACCAGGCTTTGATAATTTAATCCAGAGTATTCACTGACCACTTGTATCCATTAGTGGCAGTTTAATGTAATGTCATAAACAGATTTTAAAGCGTATCAACCTTGAGTAGAGAAAATCTTGCAATGGTTTTTTGTCATATTGTGTTCGAATTTCATCGCCAATATTTGCAATATGTTATCTTTGGGTTCCTTCTGACACATTTGTAAATGTGGTTTTCTTTGGGGGCTAAAATTTTAAGTTGTTGCTAAGACGAATACAGTCACTCTCTTTTCAATAAACAGTAATCAGGTTAATCTGAAAAGAAAACAAGAACTTCCTTGCCATTTTCGTTATGAGACTAGTGCAGTGGAGCTCCACAGGAGTGGAATAGGTGGCTAAAATCGTTCGTGATATTAATTTATCTTCAATTAATTGTATATTAGTGGATACCCTGAACCGTCATTTTCAACATGCTGAAATATTTTTAAAAAAGTTAATACATTCTGTTATTGACGCAAAAAAACGTTCTTGGAAATCACGTCACACGAAAACTTGCTCACAATCGAAAAAATTATGATTAGAATTTAACGTTGTTTAACGAAGGTGAGCATTAGAAACGAAACAGTTTCTAATTGGGAAACGATGGATAGGAAATCAGCAATGTCCTTTCCGATCGATCCATACCAGCATTTCCTTCAAGAAATTTCCGTCACCCACAGGAAACCTAATCTGGATTAGAGACGAAGCACAATCACAAATCGGGAGCGGATGGGTAGGAAAGCAGCAGATTTCTTTTGAAAGGAACCAGATCAGCATTTCCTTCAAGAAATTTTCGTTAACTACGGAAAGCATAAATCTGAATAGCTGAGCGTGATTTTAAGTAGCGTTCTCATGACAGCGAGTCCAGTGCACTAATCACTGTGCCAACAATTCTTTTCTTTTCTTATTTTACGTGTTTCTTTCATCAGGGTACACATTTCACTAACAAATTAGAGCAGATGTTCGTCATCACAGAATTGGCATTCAGTGACATTTGAGTTTCCAATTGTGCACCACACTATCTTCTCATCACGTAATAAATAAGAGAGGAGAAACACGCGGTAGAAAAATTTGTCACAAACGGAAAGATACATAAAATGGTCTTTATGTCATAAAGAATAGTAACGCCCATGCTTTATGAATATAAGAACGAATTCAGCTGCGGCATTATCAAGAACTTCTTTACACATTGTTACAATTTAAACATACATTATTTGTGGTGAAATATGATGCAATATATTTTTGACGAAACATCATCTTAAAGTACAAGAAGATTGATTTTGAACATCGTTCACTGATATATGCTCATGTGATTGTTCTGAAGTAAATGAAAATAGACCACAGTGTAGAAAGTAGCTGACACTACTTTGAGTGTAAACTACAGCTCCTGAAAGAAACACTTAGAACACGCTATCATTAAATTAAGAAATTATAAATAATATTCTACACGAATTCCATGGCAGTGAAATATGCTGAATATAAGTAATTACGATTTTCTTAGTGATTTCGTTATGTCTTCACCTGATATTTTATTTATTTAATGTACGATTTCACATTATCAGCAGGTTTGCCAACTGTCCAGATTTAGACCGGATAGACCGGATTTTAAATAAGGACTATGGTGCATGATCCAATATCTCGACAACACATCAAAATTCCTGTTTTCGAGCCTCCTTAAATTAGGCTTTTATTCATATTTACTAATTTAATTTTTTTTTAATTTCTACAGAATCCAAAAAAATGGTTCAAATGGCTCTGAGCACTATGGGACTTAACATCTATGATCATCAGTCCCCTAGAACTTAGAGCTACTTAAACCTAACTAACCTAAGGACATCACACACATCCATGCCCGAGGCAGGATTCGAACCTGTGACTGTAGCGGTCACGCGGTTCCAGACTGAAGCGCCTAGAGCCGCACGGCCACACCGGCCGGCACAGAAGCCAAATAACGAAAGTGCAGTCAGTTAAACTTTTCAATTTTGTTATCCTTTAGTTTAAATATTTTGTATCACATTTTGTCACAGGTTGAGAACATTGTGGATTTGTCGCAACGAATTCCAATGTATTTCAGTATAAGCTGGATCATTGATTTGTTCGACAAGCCGTGTCAAAGAGGTCAAAGAGACTTTGTTGTTTTTATTACACCTCGGTGTCCATTCTCGTCCATTGTCGTCAAGCTATTTAAAGACCGCTCCAATAAGAATGAACTAGGGAAGACAGGCCAGTTATAGCTTGTATTTTCATATGACAGCTGCATGTCACTTACAGGTGGACAATAAATTAGAGTTACAATATCATTTTATGTCTGTTTGTTCTGTTGCACAGTTATACAGCTGCAAAAGAAAGCAACAAACAATACATACCGCGTCAAATTCACATTTCCTTTTCGTTATCGGTTCTTGTAATAAAGACCTATTAATTTTAAAAGGAGTACCGCTGTCAAACAAATGAAATGGCCAAGTAAAAACACTGTTGCACGAAGCTAATTGACATAGTAAAGCATTTTATAAATTTTTTTGTGTGAACCTTACACGTCATGCCTTTAGTTTAAAATTTAAGTATTTAAGAAGGGCACTGTAGTGCCAGAATGATACTTGTACGTATATAACATAGTATTGTAGTGAGCTTCTCAAATGCAGAAGGCGAAAAAACAGCGCCATGAGTATAATATCAAAGATAAATGGCAACAAGAAACAGTCTTTTTGCTGTCGCTTTCGGAATAAGATGAATATACCGGATAGTGTAAAACATAGCGTGTAAGTTTCACAGTGAAATAGGACTCAGTGAAAGCGGTAAAGCATCGTGGCAGTAATATTGATAAGGTGTCGGATGTGTTAAGAAATTCCACTGCTCAAAGGTATTTCGTGCCAGCGGGAACTAGTCCAGAAGACTAATATTAACATATCATGTCGTGAAACATACCCACAGTTACTTTTCACAGGGCTGTGGAAATGCTCTCCTATCTCACTTTTTGTTTCAAGATTCGAAACTCACATCCAAGATTCACTGTGGTTGGACAAAATCTGAAACTATAGAAGAGAATGTATTGCCTTGTAACCCCCCACCAAATTCATTCACATTTAGTGTAACCTCAAAGCAAAAAAAAAAAGGTTGCTAAACCTCTCAACAGTAAAAAATGTAATTATGTCGTTCACATTCAGTGTAAGGTCCCAACAAAAAATAAATTCAGTAACATGGTGATAATACAATGTAACAAACCTCTAAATTAAATTGTCGCTCACTTATAACTTTTCAATGATTGACTGTGAATTTAACCTGGTAAATTTTGGACGTCAGCAGTGCTGCGTCATGGAGCTGAAAGATCATTCTGAATAAAAAAAAAATTTTTTTTACCTCAATCAAGTCGCCGGATAACTCATATACAGGGTGAGTCACCTAACGTTACCGCTGGATATATTTCGTAAACCACATCAAATACTGACGAACCGATTCCACAGACCGAACTTGAGGAGAGGAGCTAGTGTAATTGTTTAATACAAACGATACAAAAATGCACGGAAGTATGTTTTTTAACACTGAGCTACGTTTTTTTTAAATGGAACCCCGTTAGTTTTGTTAGCACATCTGAACATATAGACAAATACGTAATCAGTGCCGTTTGTTGCATTGTGAATGTTAATAACATCCGGAGATATTCTAACCTAAAGTTGACGCTTGGGTACCGCTCCTCCGCTGTTCGATCGTGTGTATCGGAGAGCACTGCAACATACATCGCGTTTCTACAGAATGATCTGCCAACGTTGCTCGAAAATGTCCCACTGGGAACGCGTCAACGTATGTGGTATCAGCATGATGGTGTACCTGCACATTCCTCAATTAACACTAGGCTGACCCTTGATAGGATGTTCGACGGACGTTTCATAGGACGTGGAGGACGCATAAATTGGCCAGCCCGTTCTCCTGATCTTACACCTCTGGACTTCTTTCTGTGGGGTACGTTAAAGGAGAATGAGTACCGTGGTGTGCCTACAACTCCAGAGGATATGAAACAACGTATTGTGGCGGTCTGCGGCGAAATTACACCAGATTTACTGCGGCGTGTACGACATTCATTACGCCAGAGATTGCAATTGTGTGAAGCAAATGATGGTCACCAAATTGAACATCTATTGGCCTGACATGTCGGGACATACTCTATTCCACTCCGTAATTGAAAACGGAAATCACGTGTGTACGTGTACCTCACCCTTCATGGTAATGTACATGTGAGTCAGTGAAAAAGACCAATAAAAAGGTGTTAGCATATGGACGTAATATGCTTTTCCAGTCTCTTCTGTACCTAAGGTCCATCACCGTTCCCTTTGGATCCCTACGTAATTCGGTGCTCTCCGATACACACGATCGAACAGCGGAGGAGTGGTACTCAAGCGTCAACTTTAGGTTACAATATCTCCGGATGTAATTAACATTTTACAATGCAACAAACGGCACTGATTACGTATTTGTTTATATGTTCAGATGTGCTAACAAAACTAACGGGGTTCCATTTAAAAAAACGTAGGTTTGTGTTAAAAAACATACTTCCGTGCATTTTTGTATGGTTTGTATTACACTAGCCCCTCTCTTCACGTTCGGTCTGTGGAGTCGGTTCGTCAGTATTTGATGTGGTTTACGAAATATATCCAGCGGTAGCGTTAGGTGACTCACCCTGTATGTATCTGCTCTTACAATAAATTTTTCTGGCACAGCCCTGTGCAATGCTGGCCGATAGATTTGTCATTTATGAAAGGAAACAACTGATTTTTCTTTCGCAATAATCGGGATGATAATGGATTGAAGAAATTAATAAATTCTATAAATTGAAGTGAATGGTTGTTAAATGTTACTTCTTATGAGAAAGATTATTATTACGAGATTTTTAAAACATTTACTTGGGACTTGAGATAACATTACTACATATGTGCGAGGCTGCTTTTTTACCTTATGCAATAATACTCAGGCTCCGGCATCGCTGCACCGCGACCGGGCCAGCCAACACGATACAACAGACCAGACCAGAGCAGACTGGAGCAGACTGCTCGCTAGCAACAACTTACTGCTACAGCTACACAGCTCCTACTGCAGTCAACACTCCTCTCTGGTCAGAAATTCTCTTGTACCTTGCATATCGCAGGCAGCGCATGAGCAATATATCGAAATTACATCTGCTCGGACCTCTTACAGCCTCCACATTCTATGCAACAAATTCTGAAAAAAAAGTTGGTACAACTCCATTCTCGACTGCATGTGATGCTTCAAATAAAGGAAATATGAAATTATTTCCAGCTGCTATCCGGTACTTCTACCAAGAAATGGGTACGTCTTCAGCTGTTACAGATTTTTGTGAAGATACGGATGAAATATCAGCTTCTGGAGCCGAGAAACGTAAAGAGAGCTTCTTTAAGACTGGTCTTTCCGGATCGCATCTAGTTACATATGATGTGGACAACTCTTCTTTAAATTACGGGGAAAATCAATCTGTTTTCGTGGAGTTAAAAAAAAAGGACAACCTACTGCAGGACTTTGTCACATGCATATACGGCACAATATTGTGAAATACGGACTAAAACTATTGTCATACGACGTTGAATCGCTAGTGGTTCAGGTATTTAATGAGTTTGTCGAGCAGATTTCAGTGTGATGCTAAACAGACAGAAAGTGGAAATAGTGAAAGCTGAAAAATTTGTGAATTTTAATTACCGTATCAAATTTGCTGAATTTGGTATATTTGTAAGATCGGATAGTGGGAGAGAACTTCTTAAAGCTGTGAAGTCAGGAAAGAGGTATAACTTAAATTATAACTAGCAAAGAAACCAGAGGCTCGACGAAATGGATGGAATCGCAGTGTTAACAGTGAATATCCTGTTAACTGAATGCGTGCTTCCTATTGTAGCAGCTATAATGTATGTATTGTGAGATGTGTTGTGAATAATAATAATGACAATGGTACTTTTTTTGTTTATCCGATTTTGAACCCAGTTAAATTTGGCAACCCTAAGTTTCGGTCTTGGGACACTTTCAAGCATATAAAATGGAATCATTAGACAGTGAATGCATTAGTATCAGTTATGAATTTGAGATAGCAAGAAGGGCTATCCCAAGATATACCAGGAGAATTGTTACTTTTTTGACGACGATTGTTTAATGATATGCTATGCCATGTACATCTCTGCTCCTAATGCTTCCGTTTTAAATCTTTGAAAATGATCTAAGGCGGAAACTGTACAATCGTGCATCAAATAAACAGAATCTCAGCTGAAGGCATTATGATATCATTTAAAAAATTCGTCGCAGCCGCAGACCCTGTCACAATGAAGATTAAAGAACTACGATGTGACTTTGTTTTCCCAATTCAAATCAGAGTTATGAGTTACAGGCATTCACGCTACGCAGATCACTCTGTTTTTTCGACGTTGAGTAGAACAAAAGGCCGTATAACAAATATTAATCAAAATAAGTATTCAAATAATACAAATCAATAAAATAAGAAAGAAATCATTACTTTAGTATGTAGCCCTGCTGTTGGTTATACGTTCATTCTCACGAAAAAGAACTCCAGGTGCAAAGACTTAGCCATCGCGTCGTGCCGTAAGAACAATACAGATGTCATGATAATAGCAACACCGCAAACAGTGATTCAAGGAGTGCCCCAACAAAGTTAAGTAACCAACCACGACAGATAATCTGAAACTTATCAACACTAATGGTTCCCATCCTTTCTGCAATCATTACCCCTGGGTGTAATCAGATGTTAGTGGCCAGTACGACCGCGCCACCTCTCTTTTATAAACTTTAAAATACATTTCTCAGTTATTTTATTTTAGAGTGATGGAAGATAAGTTACATATGCGTGTCAAATCACGGACTAAGGAGTCAATGAGACAACTGGAACTCCTTGTTTCTAACAACCTTTTCTTCAGCGTCATGAAACAATTCTCAGTAATTGATTAGTGCTAATTACAACCCTTCTAAGGTGACTACCCAAACTGAGGGTAAACACTTGTTGAAAAACATGCTTCCTCAGCATCATTCCTCTCCTTAGCGATATTACAAATAAAACAAATTAATATATGGGCACCGTACTTGAGCTTGCTGTTTGTAAATCACTGGACTGGATGATTCCTTACTTCTGAAGTGGCAGAAACAATGATTTCAGGCTGCCAATGCTTCCTGCCTCACAAGTGCCACTAAGAACAATAATAATAATACAGAATAGAAACAACGAAAGTGTAACAACCATTACATTGTTACTGTTGTGTTGTGCTGTCAGTTAGTTCGTTTATTGTTGCCAACTGAATAATGAAACAATTTCTGGTCTGTTTCGGCAATTACGTACATCTTGGAGAAGGCATTTCTTCGAGATACTTATGCACAGATGATACTTATCTCTCAGTTCTACTGTCATACATACGTGGTACATAGTACAGAGTAATATATGTGTGGGGAGTGCACTATGTGATTAAGACGATGTTCCCTCATTTCTTTCACAAACTGGATCATCCGTCGCATTGTGCCACACATTACTGTTCGTACTGGGAAAAAAGAAATAATTATTGATAACTTATATAATAGTGATAATGGTAACGAAATTTTAAAAATAATTTTGTTTCATTCCTTTTGTTTTTACCCCCAGAAAATTGCTTTTTGCCCATGAGGGGTAATTACCCCCCGGGTTGTGAACCACTGGTCTACAGTGAATTCCTATAACACAACAGCTTAAAGAAGTTGAAATAAATGAGAAGTATTTAATTAACGGGGAAAATATTTATTTCAACACCTAAGACGGTGGCAGAGAAATTGGTGTTGTACTGCTGCTAGCACTCTGTAACTACGCAACGTGGGCTGCTAGTAGTCAAAATTCCATCACGCGATTCGTGTTCAGTCGACCGGCTGCTTTGAACTGCTTCCCAGTATTTCCATGGTGAGTGGCCCACACCCTTTCAAAGGCTGCCGTCTCCCTCACGCCTATCAACGTAACGACCACTTAGAAACGCCAAACTTCCATTAACCGGATGCCTCAAGTGCCCGTTTGACCTTTCTGTAGCTCCCTGCCAGACGATGGCAAGTAGACTTCATAACGGAGTAACGATATCTGCGTTTGGCAGCGAGCTCTCTGCAAACAAATGTTGGTATGATTGCCACTTGATGCAGTATTTGTAACCAGGTCACGCCAGGGGCAGATCCTGACTGATGTCGTATTAACCAATTTTGACTGTGGGTTGTTGGACAGTGACGGAACTGTTTGTAAATGTCAGGCAAATGATGTGTTTGTCTTGTTGCAGACAATAAGTTGCGTCCATTGCAGATGAGGTCTTTTACAGTAAGTGAGGTAACATTGTCATTTATAGAGCTTCAATAATTTATGTGAAACTAACTGGACAGCTTATAAGTGCAAGTCTGAATTAATGAAATCATCTCGGATCTATTTATTCTTACTCTGTGTTTCACTGGTTAACTAGCTACCTGTTCCATCTCCTCACTCTCCATCCGTCTACTGTTATTGACAGCATTCGTCCAATTCTCTATTTATTATTTTTAACCTGCTCTACCAAGTACTTTGCCGTCTTCGCCAGAATCACAACGTCATTGACATCCCTTAAAGTTTTCGTATATTCTCCCTGAACTTTAATTATCTTACCCAACTTGTCCCTGGTTTCCTTTACTGCTGTCTCAGTGTGCAGATACAATAACGTTGGGTATAAGCTACAAACCTCTTTCATTTCCTTCTCAACCGCTGCTTCCCTTTCATACAATTCGACTCTTATAACTACTGTATTGTTTCTGTACAAGCTGTAGCTACCTTGTAACTTGCTGTGTTTCACCCCCGCTACCTTCAGAGTTTCAAAGAGTGTATACCAATGAATATTGTCAAATGCTGTCCCTAAGTCCACAAATGCAGTAATCGTAGGTTTAGTTTTCTTCAGTCTTCCAAGATAATTCATGGGCTGTGTCTCCTTGCGCCTTCCTGCACTAAAGAGGAACCCTATTTTCTCCTCCCTGAGGGCGGCTTTTGTTGCATTCATCTCTCAGTAATCCGTATGACTATAACTTCGTAAAGAGATGGTTTTGTAATATTCACTCCTGTCAACATGTGCCTTAATTCTGGAAAAGAAGTTATTACATTCTTCTGGAAGCCTGAGTGTGTTTCGCCTGTCTAATAAGGCTTAACATAAAAGGTGAAATAATTTTGTTTGGATGTATGTGAATTCCTAAGGGACCAAAATGCTGAGGTGTTCGATCCCTAGACTTACACACTACTTAAATCAACATAAACTAACTTACGCTAAGAACCACGCTCACACCCATGCTCGAGGGAGGACTCGAACCTCCGGCGGGAGGGGCCGCGCACTCTGTAACGTGGTGCCTCAAACCGCGCGGCCACACCGCGCGTAAGTTTTTTAGTCATGTGTGGCTCTTCCGAGGATACTAGTATTCCTGACGGATGGCCCTCTGCTGCATAGGATTTGTTTCGAATTAATTCTGCCAGAGCTCTGTCATGTCTTTGGTGTGTCATATATCCCATGTCATCTTCATTTACTTCCTCGTCTCTTTCTCTAAATTTATCGTATTTCCCTTAAATAGATGGTATTGGTAATCCTTCCACTTTAAAGTCTTGACTTCTTTGCTCAGTACTGTCTTGCCATGTGAACTCTTAATGTTTATACAGGTGATTCTCTTCAATTTTCCTACATGCTGCATCCCATCTTTTCTCTCCTCGCAGATTCTGCTTGACATTAGCACTTCATGTGACTTCCATTTTTTTAGATGTCCATATTCTCTTTTGTCCGCTTGATTTGCCACATCTTTCTATATTTATCTTTCGTGAACTATATTCAACATCGCTTTCTTGTGCAAGGATTTCTGCTATGTGTTGGCTAATTTGATCAGCTGCCGTAACTATTTCAACTACGAAGACTGCCCATTAGTATTCTGTCGTATCCCTTACCCCTGTTTAGTCAAACATTCCCTCGTATTTGCTTCAGATATCTGATCAACCTCTAATTTATTCAACGTCTGCGTTTCCTGTCTACCTCATTTCCCTTCCAGCAGTTTTTCAGTTTTAATCGGCTGTTCATATCCATTTTACTATGATCAGAGACTACATCTGCTCCTAGAAACGTTTTTGGAATAATATCTTGTTTTAAATCCCAGTGTTATCATTAAGTAATATTTTTTAAACCTTCCAGTGTGTACAGGCCTATTCAACCCACACAGCTTTCTTTCGTGATTCTTAAACCAGATGAAAGCAATGATGAAGTTATGCTCTGTGCTAAATAATATTACACGGGATTCCCATTCATTAATCTGCTCCAGCCCATGTTTTCCTATCATATTTCCGTGTCGTCCATGTTCTACAGAATCCTATAGCCCCATGACAATTGTATTTCTTCTCCCATAAATATTTGAATAATTTCTTTTATCTCATAATAAATTCTTTCAAATTCTTCATCATCTGCAGAGTCTGTTGGTATAGAAAACTGTGCTAGAGCAGTGGATATGGATGCACTTCTATCTTTGCTGCTATAATTCATGCATTGTGTAGTTTTCCGACTTTTCTGTTTTCTTATTGCCTGTTGGTCCTACTCATGCATTACTCCTAACTGATCTTGTAACTACCTTGTAGCGTTTCCTGTTTTTCCTACCCTCGTACATCACTAATTGCCACTATAACTTCATCTCAAACCGTTTGAAAGTCTGTATCGTATCTACCTGATTAAGGGATTTAACATTTCACGTTCAGACACGTAGAGAGCTAGTTTTATTTCTTCGGATGACCACATCCTACTGAGCAGTCTCCATCCCTAGATACAAAGGGAAGGCTATTTGACCCAACAGGATGCCATCAAAGTATGGGAAAGTAATGCATGCCGTAGAGAAATATAACGGCTGTAGTTTTCTCCTGTTTTCAACCGTTCGCAACACCAAGATATCACGGCTTTTTCGACTAAATCACATAGCTACATCTGTCGATCATCCTGACTGGAGTCCCTACGACTAATGGAAAGGCAGTTCCCCTCTTCAGGAATCACATGTTAGTCTGACTTCTCTCCATACGGGATACGGAACGGCTGTCTGTATTAATCGTAAGGAAACTACCCCACCTCGTCAAGGATCCATGAGCAATGTGCGATTTGCGCAGTAGGTCTAATCAAACCTGAGAGAAAAAAGTGAATACCTTTTGAAGGCATTCAGTTTCGTCAAGTAATCAACTTGTTTGAAACTACAATGCACGCTGCACTTATGTGATGAATATAAAATTATTAGGCGTATTCTTCGGGACCTCCACGACACACACCACCATTCGTTTCGTGAAAGCTGCAGTGTCGTGTGTTACGTTCAAAACTGTTTACGTATTTTTTAACTAACTCCGACTTCATACCTTCACAAGATATTAATGAAAGGTTAACATAGGGAAAAAGTGTGTTACGAGCACACATATTTATACGTTCTGAATTATGTAACCGTAGTAATAACGTATTGTTCACGTATTCTGAGTTCCCAAACTTCCACTATTTTTATTATTTCGTTCATTTAGGATGCAAAAGCCATTGCGAAATGTTTTAGGCAAAGGCCAAAATATAATAAGGGTTTGCGAGAACATTGCCGCAGTATGTGTTAGAAATGGTTACTGTCCAGTTCTAAGCATAATTTCGTATCGACTAATATCTTGAAAAAATCCGCAGTGGCTAGTACGATTAACAAATTCTGTCTCCCACGTTTCAGCTACCGTTGCAGTGCCCATCTATCAGTAACACTCAAAAAATCAAGAAAAATCAAAAAATGGAAACTCTAGTTGGGAATATAAAAAATATAAAGAAAAGATAGATTTCTACTTCACGTGTCATCTTTACGATCAGCGGCAATTTATCTTCCCCTTATACTGTTAAAAATCAGGAAAAGTTACGCACATTCTTAATTATATCTTGCGTCTGTTTCTTCTTTACAATGTTCAACTCGTTAGCAGCACTAATTGTGAGAAAAGTGAAAGCAAGTGGTGCTAAGAATAGGGAACGTGGAGGATTAAAGGACTACAACAGAGATGGACGCCTCGTGTGCTTGCAGGAGATGCTCCGTTTGTATTCTATGTGCACATCTGGCGTTCCACGAGTGGATAGTAGAGGCAGTTCTGTTACCTGCATTTATAGCGCGCGTTGGCATCCCGAGAGCGCGGTTTTTGCTGCTGGTCTGCGCAGGTGCGGCGCCCGGACCGTAAGGAAACGGCAGTAGCCCGCTGATATGGCCGCCCATACGGAATTCGCGGCGCGTATGCAGCACAAAGGAGCAGCCGGTGCGCAGCCTGGACGGCGCCGTTAAGATAAGCGGCCTGTGGGACGGAACGCAACCGAACGTAACGTAACATAACGGAACGCCGCGGCATTGCCACCTGTGTGGCTCGAGCACGTGCTGCAAACTACTCCTCGGCTTGCGAAGTGCGGGGGACTTGCGAATGTGTGTGGCGAAATCTGGCACAGCAGTAGCAGGTTATGGTCATATTCACTCAGTTTTCACATTCCGAGTATAAATTACAGATCCAAATGGAAATTAGAATGAAGGGAATACTGAATTTCAAAATACTAAATGTACGTTAGCACAGGAAACAACAAGAACGACGAGTCACGACGGAACTTCCCGAAAAGGACGCTGAACCGTAAAATTACTACTGGTTCACCAAAGGGTAATAATCTCAATCAATACACAAAATGTAAAGTGGAAGTAGGTGCCAAAGAATAACTGGTGAAATTACACACAATTTTCAATAGCACTTTTTATTCAAATTTGGTGCAAGACTTTGCGATATTTAAAAAAACAATCATTTAACAAATAGGTCACAATTTACGATAGGAAAGGACTTTTAAATTATGAAATTATTATAAAAAATTTCACGCCACTAAAAGGCAAGTGCAGGCAAGCAATTTAACGTATACAACGCGACGCTGTATAATATTTCTAGCTCAGCTAAATTACAGGTGAATTTCACTCCATTCATTAAATGGCGCAGAATCTAACTTGTCTGCAACATATCAAGACAATCCTGTTTACAAAAGTTCTCAAAATAGAAAAACCAAAACAGATGAGTCATGCACACCGTTGTGCGTGTGTGTGTTTGGGGGGGGGGGGGGACACTCGCAGTTAATAACATTAACATTTCCAAAAACTATTAAAAAAAGCAAATTTTACTAATTTCTGCCATTTAACTTACGGCAAACACACACGCTCGCCAGGTAGGACTTGCGAACTTTTACAACATTCTACTTTCAAGGCCACAAGTTCTACCCGTAATGAAATGGCGAACTTTTGCATGGCAAGTAAACACACTAATAACCAACTACCTGTATAAAACACATAAGCACGTTGAGTAAAAGCCGTAAAAGGTATTGAATTGGAAAAACTCTACAGTTTTTGCTGAGTAGAAACAATATAAAATAATCGACAACGGCGTACATTAACAACCTTGCTGAATTATAGCCAAATATACATAAACACAAATTTACGTAAGTTACAGCTTGCAGATGAGCAGGAATTCGTTATGCAGTTGACTAATTCTTACCACGAGGCAAAAGGATTTTTTCTACTTTCTTAGAGTACCTTTTACCCGTGATTCTAGAAATACTAGCCCGCATCTCGTGGTCGTGCGGTAGCGTTCTCGCTTCCCACGCCCGGGTTCCCGGGTTCGATTCCCGGCGGGGTCAGGGATTTTCTCTGCCTCGTGATGGCTGGGTGTTGTGTGATGTCCTTAGGTTAGTTAGGTTTAAGTAGTTCTAAGTTCTAGGGGACTGTTGACCATACCTGTTAAGTCCCATAGTGCTCAGAGCCATTTGAACCATTTGAACCATATAGAAATACTAGTTATGGCAGGCGAAAGTATGGATCAGCTCTTAGTGCCTTGAATTTTAACAGTACAGTCATTGTTGCCTTAGACTTTCACAGCCATGGCAGAGGCTAACAGCCGAATAAACCCGTAGGTAGGCTGGGAGGGGAAAGAAGCAATCCCCCCTTTTCGTCCTCAAAAGGGGACAAACGGACCACCCTTTCCAATATTACTACCTTCCCGCGGGTGGGCAGACGAGAATGAATGGCGGGAAACCCCCGAAAAATACGGATGGTATAATTATCAAAAATAAGTAAACTGAGTTCAATTAAACTTCATAAAATCTGTTAACAATCAATACTCAACTTCTGGTGCGTTAGGACTCCCAGGACTGGACCAACACAGCACCTCCAAATGCTCTGCCGAGCCGCCCGCTGGCAGCCGTTTCAACGGACGCAGTAGGGCGCGCCGATTTTCTGAACCTCCTCGCCGGTCGACAGCATACGGCCGAACTGCAAATTAGGCCCCTTGGGGACCCACGCTTAGGAAGAATCCTTTCGCGACGAGCAGTTAACGCCCCATACCACGGAGCCGCTGCTCGCGTCGCTTACGCTGATGCCGCGGTCTGCGTGCTGTCCCTCTAGCACCGGCAGAGAAGTCGATTCTTGATGCCCCGACTGCCACCTCTCCACGACAGCCCATACAGCCACTTCTTAAACCCACGCGAACAGCCCACTTTTCCCCTCTCCCGCTTGAGGGAGACACCGAAGCCTTCAATTGCGACAACGGCGCCACCGCCAGAAAACGGAGGGTGACTGCTTCACGGTACGCGCTTTTCAAAACTAACTTTACTACGGCTCCGACGCAAATCAGTAAGTATGTTGTACATCTAGAAACAAACAAACAATTTAAGGATAAATGGATGATTTATTCAAGAGAAAGAGCTTAACAAATTGAACAAGTCAGTACCAAGTTAGTCACCTCTTGCACTTACTCAAGCAGTTATTCGGCTTGACACTGATTGATGGGGATGCCCTCCGGAGGAATATCGTGCCGTATTTTGTCCAGTTGGCACACTGGACAGTCAAAATCCCAAGCTGGTTGGAGGGTCCAGCCTGAAGTGCTCCAAACGTCCTTAACTTGGGAGAAATCCTGGACCTTGCTGTCCAATTTAGGGTTTGGCAAGCTTGAAGATAAATAGTAGAAACCCCTTCCATGTGTGTAGGTGGACATTATCTTACTGCATTGAAGAACCATGGTGGACTGCCATGAAGGGCAGCATAACGGAGCCTAGAAGGCAGTTGATGTACCGCTGTCCCTTAAGGGTGTCGCGAACGACAAACAGTAAGAAAGGAAATTTGGTCCCGGGCCATCACTTCTGGTTGTCCAGAATACGGCGAGCGACCGTGAGGTTGGTATCCCAATGCTGTCTGGGGCTTCTCCAGTCACGTCCTTCAGTGTGGTATATTATTGGCTGGAGTAGAGTTGGCTTCAGTGATGAGACCCGCCTCCAACTGAGCCCCGATGACAAGCGAAGGCGTGTTTGGAGAAGCCCTGAAGGGTGCTAGGATAGCAACCTGACTGCCGCCCGTCATGTGGCCCAACGACAAGGTGTTATGATCTGGCGTACCATTCCATTTCCTAGCTGGACCCCTTTGGATGTGCGACACCCCTACAGCATAGTGCTGCGCCGTCGATATTCTAAGCCCCGTTTTGTTTCCCTTCGTGGCAAGCCATCCCGAGCAAGGTGATTCCCGCCTGCACACGGCAGTAGTTTCTATTTCTTTTGTCTGAACTTGCAAATCCTGCCTGGGGTAGTGAAATTGCTGAATCTGCCACCAACTGAGAATTTTTGGAGCATTACGGACAGGGCCCTGCGACCAGCTTGGGATTTTGACGATCTGATGCGTCAACTGGACCAAATTTGGCATGATACTCCATGGGAGGACATCTAACAACTCTGTCAGACAACGCCAAGCGAAATAACTACCAGCATAAGGGCTGGAGGCAGACCAACTCGTCATAGACTTGCTCAGTTTGTAAGGCTTCTTCTCTTGAATAAATCTGCCAAAATTTTATGAAGTTGTGATTATTAGCTTTTTTTAGCATGTGTACTTCACATCTGTTTATTTCTACCAATTCAGATATTCTTTCGTTGTACCTCGTTATTTTTCCTTTTTCTTGTATCCTAGAGTATACATTCATTGTAAGGACGTCTTTTCTGAAAGCATATATAGGGTGTTACAAAAACGTACGGCCAAACTTTCAGGAAACATTCCTCACACACAAATAAAGAAAAGATCTTATGTGGACATGTGTCCGGAAATGCTTAATTTCCATGTTAGAGCTCATTTTAGTTTCGTCAGTATGTACTGTACTTCCTCGACTCACCGCCAGTTGGCCCAATTGAAGGAAGGTAATGTTGACTTCGGTGCTTGTGTTGACATGCGACTCATTGCTCTACAGTACTAGCATCAAGCACATCAGTACGTAGCATCAATAGGTTAGTGTTCATCACGAACGTGGTTTTGCAGTCAGTGCAATGTTTACAAATGCGGAGTTGGCAGACGCCCATTTGATGTATGGATTAACACGGGGCAATCGCCGTGGCGCGGTACGTTAGTATCGAGACAGATTTCCAGAAAGAAGGTTTCCCGACAGGAAAACGTTCGAAGCTATTGATCGGCGTCTTAGGGAGCACGAAACATTCCAGCCTATGACTCGCGACTGGGGAAGACCTAGAACGACGAGGACACCTGCAATGGACGAGGCAATTCTTCGTGCAGTTGACGATAACCCTGATGTCAGCGTCAGAGAAGTTGCAGCTGTACAAGGTAACGCTGACCACGTCACTGTATGGAGAGTGCTACGGGAGAACCAGTTGATTCCGTACCATGTACAGCGTGTGCAGGCACTATCAGTAGCTGATGGGCCTCCACGGGTGCACTTCTGCGAATGGTTCATCCAACAATGTGTCAATCCTCATTTCAGTGCAAACGTTCTCTTTACGGATGAGGCTTCATTCCAACGTGATCAAATTGTAAATTTTCACAATCAACACGTGTGGGCTGACGAGAATCCGCACCCAATTGTGCAATCACGTCATCAACACAGATTTTCTGTGAACGTTGGGGCAGGCATTGTTGGTGATGTCTTGATTGGGCCCCATGTTCTTCCGCCTACGCTCAATGGAGCATGTTATCATGATTTCATACGGGATACTCTACCTGTGCTGCTAGAACATATGCCTTTACAAGTACGACAAAACATGTGGTTCATGCACGATGGAGGTCCTGCACATTTCAGTCGAAGAGTTCGTACGCTTCTCAACAACAGATTCGGTGACCGATGGACTGGTAGAGGCGGACCAATTCCATGGCCTCCACGCTCTCCTGACCTCAACCCTCTTGACTTTCATTTATGGGGGCATTTGAAAGCTCTTGTCTGCGCAACCCCGGTACCAAATGTAGAGACTCTTCGTGCTCGTATTGTGGACGGCTGTGATACAATACGCCATTCTCCAGGGCTGCAACAGCGCATCAGGGATTCCATGCGACAGAGGGTGGATGCATGTATCCTCGCTAACGGAGGACATTTTGAACATTTCCTGCAACAAAGTGTTTGAAGTCACGCTGGTACGTTCTGTTGCTGTGTGTTTCCATTCCATGATTAATGAGATTTGAAGAGAAGTAATAAAATGAGCGCTAACATGGAAAGTAAGCGTTTCCGGACACATGTCCACATAACATTTTTTCTTTCTTTGTGTGTGAGGAATGTTTCCTGAATGTTTGGCCGTACCTTTTTGTAACACACTGTATTTGTTGTGGACTCCCACACGTAGATGATACACAGTATGGGGGAGAACGTAATTGCTGCAAAATAATGCTGAAAATGAGATCGACAGCTGGAGTAGCAAATGAAGAGGCACTTAATGGAAAAGAGATTTATATCTCAACTCGTCGAAGTTGTGGGATGGGTTGATAGGACACATCCTGAAGTAGCATATGAAGGATTAAAATTTATAGGTGAGAGCAAGGCTGATTGGACTAAGCAGATTCGTATGGATACAGGGCGTAGCTGCTACAGAGATTTCTGAAGACTTCTACAAGATAGATTAGTGTGGAGAACTGCATCATAGCAGTCCTATGATTTATAACAAGAATAACAGGAACACCAATGCCAGGAGAATCTTAAAACCTGGGCAAAGCAGATAAAGATCTTAGTAACCCAAATACAAGCCCGCCAGGTTAGCTGTGCGATCGAACACACTGCTTTCCGAGCGGAAAGGCGTGCTGGTCCCCGGCACGAATCCACCCGGCGGATTAGTGTCGAGGTTCTGTGTGCCGGCCAGTCTGTGGATGGTTTTTAATGCAGTTTTCCGTCAGACTAGGCGGATGCGGGCTGGTTCCCCTTATTCCGCCTCAGTTACATTATATCGGCCATTGGTGCGCAAGCACTTTCTCCACGTATGCGTACACCATAATTACTCTACCACACACACATTGGGGTTACACTCGTCTGGTGTGAGACGTTTCCGGAGGGGTCCACTGGGAGCCGAACCGCACAATAACTCTGGGTTCAGTGTGGGGCGACGGTGGGGTGAGTGGACTGCTGTAGCCTGTTGTGGGGTTGTGAACCACTGAGGGCTACTGCGGGGAAGAAGCCACTCAGTCACATCTAGGCCCCCGTTCCATACAATACAGTACAACAACAACAACAAAAACTTTAAAATCATATTAGTTTTCTCTTCAGAAATGAGAGCTGACAACCTATGGATAGAAAAAGAGAGTAAATTTATTTCTACAATTCTGTCCCTGAGCCCAAAAACTTTCGAGACTGGATTTCTAACAAACAGAGAAATGTGAAGATTGTTATTTTAATACTTCTGCCTAGTCTGCCTCCACTTGAGTACAATGAACAAAACGTTCATACAATAATGTGAAACTGCCGGATGAGTCCCTCTTTGGGATGTTTAGCTTGTGCTTCACGTTGGCTTAAATGTCAGATATGTCAACAAAGCGTGGACCCTTCATGTGGACTGCTGCATTTCTAATTTTATTTGTAGGTTCGTATTGATAACGTTAATTCTGTTCATCCAGGATGATTATTTTCCAAAAAAGAATTATCTGCGTTTTGCTACTCAATCAAGTCGTGGCTGGCGTCAGTTCGTAGTTTTTATTTGGGAGTGAAAGAGTGAAGGACGAATTTTGCAGTAACATTCATCTTGTTCAAAACATACTGGAAACTATGTTGAACATTATATTTAGAGATGTAACTCCATTGCGACTTTTGACACAACAACGTTGACGCAGCACTATTTAACAGTGCTTGCTCACAACTAACTGGCGTAATGGACATCTGTTGTTTACAGTTGTTTAAGCTGCTGCCGTGGTTTCTGTGCTGACGTTGGTTATATGGCAAAAACAAACTCTGTCTCAAAACTTTTTTAACAAACTTATTTCCTGCGTTTTCAGAATTATTAATACGTAATTTTTCGAGGAATCACTTTGTGAATGTAACCCCTTTCTTCAATCATTTTCCATAACAAACACTTTTCCCTACTCTTACACCATTATGAGTGAGATTTCCTTTTGTTCTGAAAGAGTGAAAAATAGAGAACTAAGTATATTCACACTTAAACCCGAAATTTCTATACCAGGACGAGTCGTAAATATCTTATAAAATGTGTTAAAATACATTGAAAACATATTTTAATTTCTTCTGAAGTCTCTTACACTCTGTAATGATGACACGGTTGGTAAATGATATGTTTTACATCTTGTACACTTTTGTAGCCCCAGTTGCTGCTGAAATCACTGGATGTCTCCATGAAAATAGCAATTCATGGCTTCAGCACTATGCTACGGACATTACTTTATGCTACATTATGTACCTTTCTGAATATCTGAGTTCATTGTTTCTCTTTAAAGGATGGTGTACCTTCATAGAAACTTCGCTTAAAAGCTGAAAACAACCTGTTATAGACAGTAGCTGTCGGTTTATTTCTGCCGCTTTCATTACATATTTCACTCGACAATCACTCATTCCTTTGCTGAATTCAAAGGGCCTCAGCGAAATGAGGTCAGGCGTAAGCACAGAAAAGGGAGCTCCCGAAAATTAAAATATTCACATTCAATTCTACTTTGGAATTAATGAAAAAGGTAAAAACATTTCACTGTTAGAGAGTTGTAATTTTAGCCGTTAAAATATCTAGTGCCCACACAATATGATAGCAGCAATCTGTTTAAGCTTACATCTCAATTTGATAGTTATCTTGGAACTTGTACTAATCACTTACTGCAACGTTATAAGGAAATACATAAATACCATCAAAAATGGAACCTCATTTGATCTGTGCTATCATTATTGTACACGAAATTGGTGTATCTTCTGGAAGCTACAAGAAGCCACTTTCTCTGACCCTTCAGACCCGCGTTGTTACGGAGATAACCTTACTAGGTGCTTTACAAATCACCTGTCACTTTGTGAATTTTAATCAAGCCTATCTTGACTCAGGTAATTGCTACTAAGCTTCCAAAGAAAGCGATTAGCGGAGATCGCAATAAAATGTCCGATGCTAGTCTGTTAAGGATGGCCCGACAACAGATTGAGCAATCATTGGAGACACCAGCCCAAACGAATATCTCTACCAAATGAACATCACAGGATACACTGGTTAACGTGGACACATTGGTACATGTTGAACGCTCAAATCTGTGAAACAGGTCACCAAAACTGATGAGTGGCGGTAGTATGCGCTAATAGAAGGCTGCAATTCCGTGGAAAACTCATTAGGCGATGCCAACATGTTTACCTGCGATGAAGTGGGGAATCTTTCACAGCTGAGCGATTCAGGAACTCAATGAAAATGCACACTGGCGACCACACACACGATGATCCCTCAGCCAAACTACAGACTGCTTCCGTGAAAACTGAGTCTCATTCTGCAGCCACGGAGGGTGGTGAAGGGGGTTCCATCATGAACCCAACAGTGAGCGAATCCTTCGACTTGGAAGTATTTCTTTCTCGTAGCTTCGCAACACTTACCTACGAAAATAAATAATATTAAAGATAATATCAGAATATTATTAGTTATTAAGTATTAATGCTTGTTTCATAACTGTGTGTATGATGCCGAGACAATCGAGAGAGGAAAATAACTGACGATCATTATGTATAGGGGTACCTTCTCCCGAGTCTGACAGCTTAGTAATGCACTTTGCAAATTATCCCCGTCTTGACGCCTTCGTTAAAGTTGAAAGAGTACAGTACCGACCGACATTGAAAATAGGTACAACATACTTCATTATTCTTGGCAGAACAAGACATTTTTTGTAAAAATAACTCAATTTCAATTAATACAACGAAGCCGGATACCAGTGTGGGAAAGAATGACAATTTATTTATTTAATTGATCACATGTGCACTCCCACAAAATAAATCCCTACATTCAGTTTGGTGAGATCTGTGAAATGAATGAATGTATGGTCATCTGCTAACCGCAGATAGTGAATGTGAATATATGATCATCTTTGAGACAACCCTTTCGTCACCTTTGGTAGAACCAAAGAGATAAAAATTACCAGAGCTTTGAGCGCCTGAAATGTGGCTGACCAATACGGTAGCAAGGTGCTCCCCCACTTCGGCAGAGGTGCGAGAGGACCTGAAGAACGGCCACGTTTCGGCACTCTGCCGCTGGATCTAGTGTTGGTAAGACCTGTCTTAGGTGTGCTCCGTAAAGACAAAAGAGTGGAGACATGGTATGCATGTGGAATACTTAAGAGTAGTTTGAAATAATAATTTCTTTATTTCAGGAACTTTTGTGGGGAGAATTAAATGTCAGGCAGGTAATATTAATGGGATCGTAGTAATCTTCGGAAGTGACCAACGGTCACAATGAAACCACGTGTAGCAATAAGTTGAAATACTTCCGTGTGCTTAAGTTAAGCTGAATTACTAGCATATGTACTATAAGTTGAAATATTTAAGAAATGGCGTGTGCAGGACTTGAAATTAGAGATGAGTACTTCCACGTGGTGAGTACTGTGTGAGTCTCAATCTGTGTATGAGACAAAGGATAAAGAGAAGTACTCGACCATGTTATCAATTGAGGACTCGCGTGTGTGATGAATATGTTCTTGATATTACTTTGCGCATTATGTTTCCATGTGACGCTTGATTCAAACTATAATACTCTGAGAGAGAAGCAAGGTGAGTCAGCCATCTATTCAGCAACGCGACTTGGCTTGCATTGCACAGGAAGACGTGCATATATCTCCAGAGTTCATAGTAGGAAAGAAAAATTACGAAGTGGGGCAATGTCGTGTGAAACTGGGATAAATACTAATTGAATTGGGAAAGCTGAAAGTGATGTGATTATAATGTTGAGACTATTCCTTGTGTTGTATTCGATGTTGCAGTGTGGTGTATGTCATGTAATTTAAGTATGTGTGGTTTGCATGGGAGAATAGCTAGGTAGTTTCACGGGTAGTGGGTTATGCATGTTCCTTTTGTACCGCTCGGTCTGGAGGAATGTTTCGTGATGATGGTTGTGAGAGTCGAAGTGTGAGACATAGCAAAAGATCCACCATCCTATCCAGAAAGTGTACTGTAGCGTTAAATAATTATAAGACCATAAGATAATCACCAATGTAAAGCCATGCCCACTGGGCGGAATTTCTCATGTGTTATTGTTGTAGGTTATAGAATTTGTGTGTTTAGGTTATAGAATTTATCGGAATAAATAAGATAGTGAAAAGAAAAAGATTGGTGGCCTTCGAATTGTATGTTGTCATGATACCCAGAATATATAATGTGTGCGCCATTCATATTCAGTGCGATGGCCATGTGTTGTTCAAAGCCATTGAATGAGAAAGAAAATGTGGTATTGCCAGTGCGTAGTGAACAGTCAGAGTTGTGTTAATTACTAACAGTCAGATGTGCGTTATCCGTTGCGTAATATTCATACAGGAGGATAATTTGTAACTTAATTGTGAGTACGAGAGTTCATGTTACTCGATAAATAAGAATGAATCCACTCGCTTGGCAGACCACTCATCTTGGAGTCCTGACTGCTTGATGCCACAGTATGAGCAAGGCATGTGGGTGCCTCTCAAAGTGCTATGCGAAACTGGTGCTAAGAAGTCACCAGTCTGGAAACCTAAGATCCCAAAGCCAGAGCGGATTCTTCAGAAGTGGATGATCACTACAAATAGATCCACTCTTGCCAGTGAACTCTTATTCATCGTTTAGGAGTCTTCAAATAGGTGTTTCTCAGTTTTATGCTAGATTTCAAAGGGACAAAAGGCGCTTTCGAGATCGGTACACTCGGCCACCAGACCTCATGAACCAAATGTCAAGATGACTAGGTGACCAAGTGCTGAAACCTGAGTAGCTTAGTGAAGGTTACCGTTCCGAAGAAAAATCATTTCTATCATTTTATATTCGCAACATTTTTCAGTCATGGATACTTTGTGATGTACTGCCGCTTGCCTTTAGCCTCAGGATATTGAGGGGAAAAAAAGCACTCCGTCTCCAGGCCACGAGTGGCCTACCGAGATCATCCGACCGCCATGTCATCCTCAGGGGAGGATGCTGGTAGGAGGGGCGCGGGGTCAGCACACCACTCTCCCACTCGTTATGACGGTATTCTTGACCGAAGCCGCTACTACTCGGTCGAGAAGCTCCTCAATTGGCATCACGAGGCTCAGTGCACCCCAAAAAAGGGCAACAGCGCATGGCGGATGGATGGTCACCCATGCCGGCCACGCCCAACAGCGCTTAACTTCGGTGATCTCACGGGAACCGGTGTATCCACTGCAGGAAGGCCGTAGCCCCTCACGATCTTGAGCCTAAGTTTATTTCATAATTTTCAGAAAAATTATTGAGTAAATGTCGGCCGTAGGCCTTAAGGCAAAAGCCTACTGACAATACATGTACCTCGCTTTTTGTGATACCTCTTTGTGTAATTTAACGACTGTAAGACGAATGCGAGATCATTACAGAGCCACAAGATAATCCGTGTTGCAGCTCAGAAACTGAAAATATTCTAGCATCAGTGTGTCATAACCTTACAATATCTCCTTGATATTTTCCTCGTTACTCCAAGTAAGTTTACTTTGCCTTGAGTTTCAGTATTCACGCAAAAGAAAAATGTCCGCCGGATGTATTCTTGTAATCGGAGGCATTGATCTATTCCCTGATTGCTACACATTTCAGAGCTGTTAATTTTACGATATCGATGAATTCCATTTGAGTGCACTTCTGAAGATCAAGATACATTTATTGTATTTGCTTAGACCAGACTCTCGCCTGACTAGTGAATAGCTCGCTTTAGTCACGTCCTTTGCGACTGAGTTGGTTTTTGGTCTTACTTTTACCCTGACAACAGGAAATGATTTTGTATGACGATCAGAATAGCGCGCTAACTGGCAGGTTCTCATTACAGCATTGGAGATTAGGGGAGTAAATAACTGCTACACCAAAAGCCTATGATTTATAACCTTTTTATATCACTAGGTCCAGAGGAGTTACTGCACGCTACTCTCCTACGAGCCATACACCTTGCCTAGATAGTGCCTCTACAATACATACAGCCGTACCATAATGCAGCCTCATCGAAGCTATAACTGTGGAGAGGTCACACCAATATGTAGTTCCTGAAGAGGGCAGCCTTCTCAGTAACTGCAGGGGAAGCAGTCTGGATGATTCACCTGGCCTTGTACACTGGCGAAGATGCCTTTGCCACGCTGTACCTGAACGGCTGAAACCAAGGGGAGACTACAGCCATTATACACTCCTGGAAATTGAAATAAGAACACCATGAATTCATTGTCCCAGGAAGGGGAAACTTTATTGACACATTCCTGGGGTCAGATACATCACATGATCACACTGACAGAACCACAGGCACATAGACACAGGCAAAAGAGCATGCACAATGTCGGCACTAGTACAGTGTATATCCACCTTTCGCAGCAATGCAGGCTGCTATTCTCCCATGGAGACGATCGTAGAGATGCTGGATGTAGTCCTGTGGAACGGCTTGCCATGCCATTTCCACCTGGAGCCTCAGTTGGACCAGCGTTCGTGCTGGACGTGCAGACCGCGTGAGACGACGCTTCATCCAGTCCCAAACATGCTCAATGGGGTACAGATCCGGAGATCTTGCTGGCCTGGGTAGTTGACTTACACCTTCTAGAGCACGTTGGGTGGCACGGGATACATGCGGACGTGCATTGTCCTGTTGGAACAGCAAGTTCCCTTGCCGGTCTAGGAATGGTAGAACGATGGGTTCGATGACGGTTTGGATGTACCGTGCACTATTCAGTGTCCCCTCGACGATCACCAGTGGTGTACGGCCAATGTAGGAGATCGCTCCCCACACCATGATGCCGGGTGTTAGCCCTGTGTGCCTCGGTCGTATGCAGTCCTGATTGTGGCGCTCACCTGCACGGCGCCAAACACGCATACGACCATCATTGGCACCAAGGCAGAAGCGACTCTCATCGCTGAAGACGACACGTCTCCATTCGTCCCTCCATTCACGCCTGTCGCGACTCCACTGGAGGCGGGCTGCACGATGTTGGGGCGTGAGCGGAAGACGGCCTAACGGTGTGCGGGACCGTAGCCCAGCTTCATGGAGACGGTTGCGAATGGTCCTCGCCGATACCCCAGGAGCAACAGTGTCCCTAATTTGCTGGGAAGTGGCGGTGCGGTCCCCTACGGCACTGCGTAGGATCCTACGGTCTTGGCGTGCATCCTTGCGTCGCTGCGGTCCGGTCCCAGGTCGACGGGCACGTGCACCTTCCGCCGACCACTGGCGACAACATCGATGTACTGTGGAGACCTCACGCCCCACGTGTTGAGCAATTCGGCGGTACGTCCACCCGGCCTCCCGCATGCCCACTATACGCCCTCGCTCAAAGTCCGTCAACTGCACATACGGTTCACGTCCACGCTGTCGCGGCATGCTACCAGTGTTAAAGGCTGCGATGGAGCTCCGTATGCCACGGCAAACTGGCTGACACTGACGGCGGCGGTGCACAAATGCTGCGCAGCTAGCGCCATTCGACGGCCAACACCGCGGTTCCTGGTGTGTCCGCTGTGCCGTGCGTGTGATCATTGCTTGTACAGCCCTCTCGCAGTGTCCGGAGCAAGTATGGTGGGTCTGACACACCGGTGTCAATGTGTTCTTTTTTCCATTTCCAGGAGTGTATTTTCTGAGAACTACAATTTAACGATGACGGGATCCTTCCAAGCAAGATATTCTGGAGGTAAAATAGTCCCGTATTGGAATCTCCGGGAGAGGGCAACTCAGGAGAATGTCATCAGGAGAGACAAAACAGGCGTTCAATGGATGGGGGCGTGGAATGTTAGTTCCCTTAGCAGGATATGTAGATTAGGCAATTTAAAAACAGTGATGGACTGGTTTAAGTTAGACATGGTGCGAATAGTTGAAGTGGCGTGGCAGTAAGAATAGCACGTCTGATCAGATCAGTGAAGTCTTGTCAACAAAAAAATAAATAGATGTAATGTAGGAGGAGGTCTAATAATTACGAAATAAGAAAATTGACTTGTGGGTATGCTGTTATGAGCATCATAGTGAATACATTACTGTATCTGTAATAGAGGCAAACCAAAATCCGTCACAAAAGTTCAAGTTTACATGTCTACTAACTACGCAGATGCTGAAGAGACTGAAAGAACATATGTTGAGATAAAATAATAGTAAACGGAGATCAAAATGTACTTGTGATGGGTGAGTGGAATTTGATGGTAGGTAAAAGACAAAAGGGGAAAATAATACGACGACATGGGCTGGGGGAGAATAATGAAAGGGGAGGCCAAACGACAGATTTTTCTACCGAGCACAATTTAATCATTTATTTATATTTGCTTTACTTGTCGTGTTAGAAGGCTATATACTTGAAAGAGACCTAGATACACTGAAAAGTTTGGAATAGATTACGTAATGGCACGAGAGAGAATACGTAATTAGATTCCTAACTACAAACATTTCCCGAGGAGAAGTAGCGTGTGCCGGCCGTTGAGGCCGAGCGGTTCTAGGCGCTTCAGTCCGGAACCGCGCTGCTGCCGCGGTCGCAGGTTCTAATCCTGCCTCGGGATTGGATGTGCGTGATGTCCTTAGGTTAGTTAGGTTTAAGTAGTTCTAAGTCTAGGGGACTGATAACCTCAGACCCATAGTGCTTAAAGCTATTTGAACCATTTTTGAAGTAACTTCTGATCATTACTTATCGCTTATGATCTACAGGTTAAAACTGAAGAAAAATCAGAAAAGTACAAAATTAACGAGAGGGAAAGTTGATAATATTAAAGAACGAGATGCTGCTGAGGCATTTAGAATGAGAAATAGGAAGGACTCACTGCATCGGATTCAACGAACTTAATAGAAGACGTATGAGTAGCCGTTAGAGACGAAACGGTGAAAGCAGCAAAGAATCAAACAGGTAAAAAGACAATGCAAAAGAGCATTCCTTGGATAACGCATGAGGTGGTGGATCTAATTGAAGCAAGAATAGAATGTAAAATGCAGCTACTGAAGCAGAAAAATATTACGGAGTGTAAAAATTAAATTCATGGGATGTACAAATTGGCGAACCAGGCATGGTTGGGTGAAACTTGGAAGCATATTGAACCATGCTTGACCGTGTGGAAAATAAATGCAACGTATAACAGATTTTAAGAAACATTTGGAGAAAAAAAGGGCTCCTGTACGTATAAGGGTGTAACCTCCCCACAGTAAAATAATATACATAATATTCACATTTAGTGTAACCTCCCAACAGAAAAGATCCGTAATCTCCCAACAGTAAAAAATGTAATTATTTATTGCATTCAGCGTAACCTCCCACAGTAAATTCCGTAACCTACCAATAATACAATGTGACAAACCTTTCAATTAAATTGCGATTCACTTAAATAACCTTTCAATAATTGACTATGAATTTAAACTGGTCGACTTTGGACGTCAGCACTGATGCGACATGGCCCTGAAAATTCATTACGAATAAATTGAAAAATCTTACCTCAATTAGGTCGCCGTAAAACGGCTCCTATAAGACATTTTTCTGGCGCAGCTCAGTGCAATGCTGGCAGATAGATTTGTCATGTATAAAAGAAACAACTGATTTTTTTTTCAATAATCGGGATGACCAAGGTTTGGAGAAATTAGTAAATTCTTTAAATTAAAATGAATGATTGTCAAAAGTTACTTTTTATGAAAAAGATTATTATTAAGAGATTTTTTTAAACATTTACATGGGACTTGATATAACAATACTACATATGCGCGAAGCTGCTTTTACCTTATACTACAACGCTCAGGCTCCGCCATCGCTCCACCACGACCGACCGAGCCAACACGATACACCAGACTGCTGGCTAGCAACTACTTACTCCAACTGCTACAGACACTGCTCTTACGGCATACAACACTGTTCTTTGGTCTGAGATTCTCTTATAGCTTACATATCGCAGGCAGTGCATGAGCAATCCATCAAATATACATCTGCTCGAGTGCACTAGCAACAAATTCCTTAATCATGGACCTCTTACATAACACTCCACTGGGGGGGGGGGGGGGGGGGCAAAAATTTGGCCGCGGTACAGTCACAGAGCATATACATTATTGATAAGTGCAGAACATTTTAAGAAATGAAATAGTGTATACGCAATGAGTACAAAATATATTAACAAATGACATAAAGTGCACACGCACTGTATAAGTCTTTAGCATTTTTTTACAAGAACTGAATACGTTAAGAAATGAAATAAAGTGCACATGCACTGTAAAAGTCTTAGCATTTTACGAGAACTGGATACATTAAGAAAAGAAATAAAGTGCACACCCACTGTAGAAGTCTTTAGCATATTTAGGACAACTGATCTTATTAACAAATGAAATGAAATGCACACGCACTGTATATGTGTTTATCGTGTTACAGGAATATAAACGCACTGTATAAGTCTTTACCATTTTACAAGAACTAGGAAAGGAATGGGAAGGATTGCATCATGTTTGAAGCACAGTAGGTTGCACGTAGCTGCTCTGAAAGTCCATATCTTTCTACAGAAGCACAACACCAAGTGAGCCACTCTGAAGTTCTCTTCCATGAAGTATTTACCAGGGTAGCCAAGACACTGAAATGTAGTATTAATATTCAATGTTATCATTTTGGTAGTACATTAGGTACACCAAACAGTAGGACCATAATAACATCTCCATCGTTTAAGGTGGTCGACAGCTTGACATGTCAACACCACATTCTTGTAGAATCCATACTCTTATAGCAACGTAGAAAGTGCTAAAACCAAATATAGTGCTCCATGATAATGAGGGTGGACAAAACATACGGATATTGCAGTAATTGCTGGTAATTAGGTCAGAAGGTGAAGGATACATTAAATCTTATGCTAGTCATCATTCAGAATTACACTACTGTATCAACCGATCTGAATAATTATTGGCATTCAGTGGCTATTTGCACAGCATTTAAGTAGTATATATATGGAGTATTACACAACATTTTTCATAAGTCATCTCATTACAGTAATCTTTGGTGCAGCATTTACGCATAAGTCATCTAATTACAGTAATTATTGGCACAGCATTTATAGAGTATAACAAAATATTATTTACTGAAATTATTGGCATAGCATTTATGCATAAGTCATCATATTACAGTAATCAATGGCATCATAAGTCATCGCATTACAGTAATTATTGGCACTCATTGGCCAGTTACAAAGCATTTTTATGCATTATTCATTAGTCATCTTTCAAAACAAGAGTTAATTAATGGGATTGCATTTATGCATAAGTCATCTCGTTACAGTAATCATTGGCATCATAAGACATCTCATTACAGTAATTACTACATAACATTATTCATTATGTCATCTAATTACAGTAATTAATGGCATAGCATATTCATGACTAATCTCATTACAGTAATTATTGGCATCATGTCATCTCTTTACAGTTTACAGTAATCATTGGCATTTCATTTATGCATAAGTCATCTCGTTACAGTAGTCATTGGCATCATAAGACATCTCATTACAGTAATTATTGGCATTCATTGGCCAGTGACAAGGCATTTATTATGCATTTTTCAGAAGCCATCATTCAAAACAGGAGTTATTGCGTGTAGCGTCAAATTGTAGTGTTTATATATGATATCATGCAAGTGACATAAGACATATTTAAAATGTAACACATTGTAACTATTACTCAAGGTCTGTAGTCCAATAATACGTAGATATAATGGATTCAATACAACAGAGAAATTTGTATTATATTTAGGACTACAAATATATCTTAAACTGGTAGTATTATTTAGTTGTATATTGGTATGAGTTGGTACTGGTAATAAAAAATTTTTTTGTGCTAGCAATGCATTGTGTTGGGATCGATAAGTAATTGCTGCAGCATGAAAACAGTTAATTTTGACTTATTGCTCGAAATAAGGATTAATAACTTCATTCGTCATGAGTCAGCTGTAGCAAGGTTATGAAACAAGTACAGTATGTGTGATCACATTCATAAACCATAGACACAACTGGGTAAAAAAAATGCAAGTAGTAGAACAGGTTTCGTAACTAAGTGCTTATAGCATATTAATATCATGAAAAGCTTCTCCTGGAAAAAATACAAAATGGATTATTGACCTGAAAGAAAAAATATATATTATGCTGAAAAGTAGTTAACTTCGAGTTAACAGGTAATGAAACGTGTACATAGTAGGTATGAACTCTAGCTGTCTTTCCCAAAACATTCAGTCATTATACTATGCGACGTAAGACATACTGTCAAAAGGAACTGCAACAAATACTTAAATAACTACATAGCATCTCTTAACTAATACAAAATATATACACCTCATCATTATCATCATCTGCAAAGAAAAACTTCGTTATTCATATTATCATTTTCTTCATGTAACTATTCATCATCATTTCTTATCATCTGCAAAGAATAGAAACTTCATTATTCATATTACAATTTACTTCATACAACTATTATCATTCATTACTTCCTATAGTATAGAGTTTTTTACTTCTAGCATATTTCATTACTAAAATTAACATGTGTAGTTCTGTCTGACAGCCTGCAATAATCGCCTCGTATTCTGAAAGAAAAATAATTAGTTAAGACTGCTATTATACAGTGTGTATAGTATATTCTTGTTAATGCTTGTTAATTCTGATCCATTTACTCTTCATGACAAGGTATGTCATTTTCTTTCGTTCATTCTGATGGTAAAATTTCCATTTCATAGTAAACCACTGTGATTGTATAATTTATTTCTTTACATGGTATTGCTTTCTGAAAATGATCAAAAAGGATTAATATCTTGCATTTAAATCATATACCCATTAAATAAAAACTTGTTTCTACTGATACGACTAAGCATACAGTATAGCATGACAGAAAACGTATTAAGTCAAAAACATAGTCAGTTTCCAAGTGCAAAAATGTACACACAGATTCATAATGCAGTAGAAAAAAATGTAGAATAGTCAAGATATTGAGATATCATAAGGAAAAATGTCAAAGTCAACTGGTGTTTGTTACACCTTAAATATTTCAGAGTGCATACGGAGGAAAGTCTACTTTCAATAGGAAATAATCATACATACACAAAAAATGGAAAATGTGCACGGTCTGATGTGTAACGACAAGAGAAGCGAACTGCTATCCTTACCTTGCCGGACACTTGCCAAGATAAAATATGATCATCATCAGTAAGTAGTCACACAGATATAATTGCATAAGTGGTCATATAAATATCAGGAAATGGCATTACAGTGTGATAAATTATAAAGTATGTTCATTCAATAAAGGGTTTAATATTGGAGACATGGTGATTGCCTTTGCTTTTTCTGGTTCTCAAAGTTTCGACATGTACTACATTGGGGTGAGGAATGTTACGAATTCTATGTGGACCTGCGTATAGAAGCTCAAATTTACTGGATCTACTCTTTCCTCTGTTGGATAAATAGTGTGTGCGTACTAATATTTTCTGTCCAATGTGAAAGTCACGGCGTGTACAAACCTGTTTTTGCTGTCTTCTCCGGCGCTCTGCGGCACGCTTGATGTTGTTGAGTCCAATGTCAATTATTTCAAGGTGGCGTAGTCGACGAGATGTAGGAAAAGATACTAATTCTTTAATTTTGTTAGGTGGTTCAACATTTTTCAATATAACAGTCGGAGATAGCATAGTAGATTCATTTGGTATGGAGTTAATTACATCCTGGAATGAGAGTATGTGTGCGTCCCAATCAATATGTTTTTTAAGGCAGTATATTCTACATAGTTTACCAATTTCTTTCATTATCCGTACAGAAGTGTTCGAAGAAGCGTGATACCTGGATATATAGATCGGAGAAATGTTTCTAGCTCGTAACATACGTGTCCATATCGCAGATGGAAATTGTGGTCCATTGTCGGAAATTACCTTCAATACATGCCCTACATGAAATAAAAAAGGTTTTACAAATGCATTCGAAATAGATTTAGCAGTAGCTTTGCGCAACGGAGTGAAGGTAACAAATTTCGAAGTGATTTCAACAGCGACAAAGACGTAGCAAAAACCTTTATTAGTTCTGGGAATCGGTCCAAAAATGTCTACAGCGGCCATGTGTCTCAATTTAACAGGTACAATGGGATGTAACGGAGGAATATGTGAAGTCGTGTCTGATTTAGCTTTCTGGCAGATTTTACATGACGCTAAAACTCGTTGAATACGTTTCTCCATGTTGGCAAAATAACAGTTCTGTCTTAGTATAAGAAAATATTTTCTGGCTCCATAACGTGCGTAACTTAGTATACCAAATTAATTTGTTAACAAGTTCGTCAGGAATGCATAATAACCAGTTGTTGCTGTCAGGGTGAGAGCGGCGAAACAGAAAGTTATTGCGTACAGTGTAATGGTTTCTAATGGTAACGTTATTCTTATCTTGCCAAAGGTGTTTAATTTCTTTCCAAACGTTGTCTTTACATTGCTCCTGTGCTATGTCTCGTAATGACGGCGAAATGAAATTTTCAAATGCAACTTGTTGAATATACATAACGCTAAAATTTGCTTGGCAGAAGTTGGTTGCGATGTCTTGCTGATTGTTGCTGAGAGAACGGGATAGTGCGTCTGCTACAACATTTCGTGTACAGGGAATGTAAGCAAATGTCAAATTAAATTCCTGTAAATAAAGTTCCCATCTGCCTAATCTGTCATGTGTAAATTTAGCGGAAAGTAAAAACTGTATTGCTCTATGATCTGTGTAAACGGTAGTGTGTCTTCCATAAAGAAAATGCCTACATCTGGTAAATGCCCATACAACACATAATGTTTCGTGTTCTGTAACAGAATAATTGCGTTCAGCAGGTGACAGGATGCGTTTTGCAAAGGCGATGTTTTTAATTACTGTATTACCGTCATCTTCAATTTCCTGAAAAATGTGTACGCCTAAAGCTGTGTTAGAACTGTCGGTGGCAATGGAAAAATTTCTGGTAGGAACTGGGTGTGATAAAAGTGGTGCGCTCAACAAAGCTTCTTTTAGATTGAGAAATTCAGACTGTGCTTGGCTATCCCACGACCAAATAGCGTTTATACCCGTCAACTGGCACAATCTAGGGGTGTCTAAAGCAGAGTAATGAATAAATTTACGTACAAAGTTAATTAAACCCAAAAAGCTGCGTAGTTGTTTCTGAAATTACATGTCCAAGAAATTTTATAGAAGTTTTGCCAAAGTGTGATTTACTAAGATTAACTGTGAGTCCTTGTGCACGAAAAGTTTGCAACAGTTGTTCCAGAATCAAATTGTGTTCAGGCGAAACATTAAAGCTTGGTTGACCTTGCACATTACATTGTTGGTTAGGTATGCTAACCGGCTGGTTTTGTTGCTGTTGTGGGAAAAAGCCTCTATTGTTGCCAAAATTTGTTTGCTGTTGCTGATAATTTTGACGATATTGATGATTAAAATTTTGTCTGTTATTAAAATTATGGTGGTTGTCATTTCGGGAGTGTTAATGAAAACTGTCACTTTCAGGTAAAACTTGTCATGTCAGGTTTTCTTTACTCATTCCTAATCCTACATAGATATATAGTTGAAGAGGTGTTTTGACAGATATAAAGGATAGTAAAAGAGAAGGCAGCAGTGCAGAAAACTAAAAATGAAATAGCACTACTACAGCTCGGGGCCCTGTGCACGCTACGGCACATATTCATTGAAGTCTAATGAATCCCCTGAGGTCATTTACGCGCTGCAAATAAATTTTAGTTTCTGCATTACACCCCAAGCTGGTGGAAATGCGAAAGCAAATTGTCGTATCCAGTCCAGAACGTAAATATGTGTTCTATCATTGTTAAGTACCTTAAATTTCCTGACGGATAAAAACTGTTTGTAATCAAAATTATCGTCTCTGTATGTCTGAGCAGGTTCAGGATTGCATGAGAATCTATTTATCTGTGTTTGTTCGGATTCTAAGTCACGTAGTCTCTGTAAATTACCTAAGTTACACTGGCTGTGTGAGTGTGACAAATGTTCGGAATGTGGCGTATGCTGTGACGTGTTAGAGACTGAAACATTTTTCATTTCTTTCACTTTTTGCTGTAAAGATGCCAATTTTCCACGTAATATATTATTGGATTAACCTATCTCACTGATTGTTTGCTGTATGTTTTGGAATTCAGGTGTCTGATTAAACGAAACTGGTGACGTATCGTCTGATTTGATGTCATTGTTATTTTCGATAACGTCAATACGACTGGCCAATTCATCAGATTTTTCAGTCAGTGCTTTTACCAGATCACCGTTTTTAGTGTCATAAGCATTAATTTGTTTCTGCATTTTACGTGTGGTTTTGTTTAATTTCTTAACGTCTGCTTTAATGGCATCGGAATCTAGTATTAATTCAAACTGTTCAAGTCTGTTGGTCATTGTCTGATAGTCTACTGTATATTTATTTTCCAAAGTCTGAATATTAGTATCTGTTTTTGTTTTTAGATCGGATATTTCACCATGCATTTCAGTGTTCAACTGTTTGATAGTATTGATTTCGTCTGATACTATAGCAATGTTGTTGTCTACGTATGTTTTTGCTTTCGTAAATAACTTACGCTTATCTTCCTGTCTCTGTACAGTAATTGTTTCCATGACTTGTTTCGTTACTTTGTTTTGTTCCTGTATAAATTTACGGTAACGCGTTTCACTGTTTTGTAGGTGCTGATTAAAACGTTCGTTAATTTGGCTGTTCTGTTGGTCAAATTTCGTGTCTACTTTCGCATCCAGTGTGCGTGAAAGTTCTGATGACATTAATTTAAACTCGTCGCGTAACTGTGTTGCGTTTTCAGAACATTGTTTAGCGACTGAACTAATTTCATCTCTAAGTAATTTAGTTGTTGCAGCATGTGTATTGCGTATCTCTTCACTATTATTCCTGGCGCATGCCTTAATTTCCTCACGTAATTGTTTTTTAGTTTCATTACATTGCTCCACAACGGCTGTAATCTGTTCAGTAAGCTGTTCAATAGAGGTGTCAAGTTTTTAATTAATTTGGTTGAACGACCTGTCATGGTTTTTATTCGACTGTTTGAAACTTTCATTAAGTTGTTTGAAATAGTTGTCTTGTTTTTCACTCGACTGTTTGAGATTTTCATTAAGTTGTTTGTTCGATTCATGAGGTTGTAGCAATAATGCCATAACTTGATCCATGCCAATATTACCTACTCTACTCTCTGTGCTGTGTGATGGTGTATCTGCATCGCTCACGTTTTGTGTAACCATTTGGTCATCCTCTGATTCTTGATAAGGTTTGCCAATTGGATGTGCACTGTTGGTCACTACACCGGAATCAAATAAATCTGACATATTTTGAGTACATTGTTCACCTTCGTTAGAAACAATTATCTGTTCGCTAAGTAAATTTTGCAAATCAGGCGTGTCAAACCGGAAAGCCTTCATTGTAACGGAACGTGCCGCGTCATCAATTGTTACATTAACGGTGGACATAATTGAATTTGTTTGCTCATCATTAGGATCATTATCATTACTAGTGATCGGCACGCACTGATTATCTGTAATTAGGGGATTATCACTATTACACTGAGTGTCGCTAGTATTATCGGTCAAATTATTCGAGTCGGCTTTTTCACTCATTGCACATCGCGAAATACTGTTAGCAGTTTTTCGCGGCATTTTCACAAATCGAACAAAGACAAAGCAAAATTGGAACAAATACAATTACAACAAAGAGCCATTAATTGCCGATGATCTGTGAAAGAAAGAGTAACAAGTGAGTAAATGCGTTGCGCCAGATGCGAACTACCATTAACAATAGTGTAAATAAGAGCAGATATATGACTACTTCTCAGAAATTCACAAAAATACGTACCTGGCAAGGTCGCCAAGTGTAGCCTCCCCACAGTAAAATAATATAAATAATATTCACATTTAGTGTAACCTCCCAACAGAAAAGTTCCGTAACCTCCCAACAGTAAAAAATATAATTATTTATTGCATTCAGCGTAACCTCCCACAGATAAATTCCGTAACCTACCAATAATACAATGTGACAAACCTTTCAATTAAATTGCGTTTCACTTAAATAACCTTTTGAATAAATGACTATGAATTTAAACTGGTCAACTTTTGACGTCAGCAGTGCTGCGACATGGCCCTGAAAATTCATTACGAATAAATTGAAAAATCTTACCTCAATACATCGCCGGATAACGCGTATATATATGCTCCTATAAGACATTTTTCTGGCGCAGCTCAGTTCAATGCTGGCAGATAGATTTGTCATGTATATAAGAAACAATTGATTTTGCTGTTTCAATAATCGGGGAGACCAAGGTTTGGAGAAATTAGTAAATTCTTTAAATTAAAATGAATGAGTGCCAAAAGTTACTTTTTATGAAAAAGATTATTATTAAGAGAATTTTTTTAAACATTTACATGGGACTTGATATAACAATACTACATATGCGCGAGGCTGCTTTTACCTTATACTACAACGCTCAGGCTCCGCCATCGCTCCACCACGACCGACCGAGCCAACACGATACACCAGACTGCTGGCTAGCAACTACTTACTCCAACTGCTACAGACACTGCTCTTACGGCATACAACACTGCTCTTTGGTCTGAGATTCTCTTATAGCTTACATATCGCAGGCAGTGCATGAGCAATCCATCAAATATACATCTGCTCGAGTGCACTAGCAACAAATTCCTTAATCATGGACCTCTTACAAGGGTTCGGATGGCAAGCATGTAATAAACAACGAAAGGAAGCATGGGAGGTTGGAGTTTTATGTAGGTACGCTATACAAGGGTAACTTAGGACCAATGGTTTGAAGGATCCTGAACATTTCATGACGATGGCATGGGGTACATGAACGAGAAGTATCTGACATCCTCGGAAAGACCTAAGTCGAAATAATTCCCATGGAGATGAGGACAATTGCTTAGAATTATTGAGGTCCCTGGGAGACCAAGCCACAACAAAACTAATTTCATTGTAGATAAGATCTCAACCGAAATACCCGCAAACTTCAAGAAGGGTGTAGTACTCCCAAGAAGGCAAGTACTGCCGAATGTGAATATTAGCAAGCCATTAGTTTAGTGAGTCACGGCTCTGAAATACTGACAAGAGTTACTTAAAGGGAAATGGAGAATGTGGTAGAAGCCTGCCTCTCGGAAGGTCAATTTGGAACCAGGCAAATGCAAAGACAAAACTACATTGTAAAAGAATTTTAAGTATTTATCACAATGTAATTTCGCTCAATTAGAACTAATGAATGCACTGCACTTAGTCATAACTATGAATACCCTTTATAATAAAAACACTTATGTGCTGTTTACTGCATGCGCTAGCCATGGCCAAGAACAGAGTCGAATTTCATGTAGTTGCTGCATTCTGTAGATGTGGTTCGTTGTATCGGAGGTAAACAAACGCTCATACGCCTTAGGGTAGGCATTTTAGAGCATACACTTACTGGACATTTGTGTCTCCCTTTTACTCCATACTACCATTCATCAGAATATATAAAACCTTTTCTTATCACCTTCTGTATTGTTTCGGCGTAATGCATTGTTTCAGCCTGTCCGATAACATTACTGAGTACTTTCAAGTATTATATGTAGCATAATTAAGTTACCTGGTTTAGACTGTTCCTATGTTCATACAACTACCACCTGCATTATAACCTAATGCCATTAGTCCTGCGTACTGGCTATTGCCTAAAACATTTTCATGGTAAAGAGCTATCAAAGATCGGTTATTATATTTATCGTTTAAGTGGTCTATTATGTGTATTTCTCGATACTGACTTCAAATGTCTGGAAATGGAAATTTGCGGTAAGGACTATGGGACCAAACTGTTGACGTCATCGGTAACTAGGCTGACATACTACTTAATCTAACCTAAACTAGATTACGCTATGGACAACACACACACCCATGCCCGAGGAAGTATTCGAACCTCCGACTGGCTCAGCCGCTCGAACCGTTACAAGGCGCCCTAGACACTACGGCTACCCCGCGCGGCAAAATGTTTGTATTGTAGGATGACTCTTGCCTCTAATTATTTCATTCACTACTTTACGATATTACTACTTATTGATTCCTTCAGTATTAGTACCTTTGTATCGTGATTTAACAGACCATTAGAAACTGTTTTCAAAGTGTTCCCTTCAAGTAGAGAACTATCTATGAAGATATTTTACATGACCACATTGCTATTTGCACGAAATCAAGCTTGTGACATTATCGTTCATATTCAAAATAAAAAAATTGTAAATATTTTATTGAGACGGTTAAAGTAGAAGTACAGACACCTTGTTTGAAGTGAAATACATACTGAAACTCTTTGATAAGATTAAAATGAATGTACTTATTAAGAAAAAGGGTGTAATATTTACTTTTAAATATTGTAAACATATCAATCTGCTGTAAGTATTAAATGTAAAAAGGTGGTATAATGTAATTATGTATGTAATAGTTACTGGCACTCACTTAGGGCTGTATGAGATATCCGGAATATAAAAGATGGAGTAGTTCCGTCAGGAATGGAAAGCTGTGTAAGCGTAGGAAAAGATGGGAGCAGAAACGTTTGGCACGCTTTGGCGGGCGCGAACAAAGTCAGTCGGTGGCCAGCGATCTTAGAGGCAGCACATACAGCGCCAGCATAGTGTAGAGTGCGCCATATTGTTGCATCTTGCCTCGGTTGGAAACTGCAGTTTATCTCGGCCTGGTATGGGGAGAAAAACGGGCTATTGATTATAAGATGGATCATCGCTATGAAGAGGAAGTAAGTCCGACATGGATAACTGCTCTTGGCCGTTCTGATATTAATGCAGTTGTTGCCACCAACGCCACCGTCGGTGATCACAGCTTACAGGGTACGACATTTTAGCTATGTATTATAATGTGTGCCAGGAAGTTGAAATGTGCTTTGAGAATAATAAACATCATCCAAATTAACAATTGTGTCCACTTGGTAATTTATCCCGCTCATAAACCAAGCAGGATCCTAACCTGGTAAATGAAAATCCCGAGTGACCTGTATTCAGCCAAGACTGTGAAATCTTTAATATATTGTTGGCAAATCAGTGATTAATCAGTGAAATAACTGATGGAAAGAATAACTGAGAATTTCCTAATTAACATTGCTATTGTTTTCTGTGTTAAAATGATTACGTAAGGTTATGCCAGATTCAGAGACCACATTAGATAAATTGTTTGCTGCTTTTACATTACGTATTAATGAAAGGAAATCCTAAGTTGTAGATTAATGGTGATAAATAGTAACGTTAAACAGTTTATAGTGAATCAATGAAAAGTTGAATATCAAAAATGTTGATGTAGAAACCCCCCACCGCCTGTCCAAATTTACTTTTGTTTTCATGAAATCTATCTGTTTGCTTGAGCGACTGGTTTCTTTTTTTTATAGATAGGGCCTCTCCACGCCCGCACCAACGTGGTGACCAAACCAGAAGTTCTACTGTCACCTCCGTAAAACCTTTTAGTTATCTAGTAAGTGGATCACAGGATGCTGGGCTGTGATGTTGTCCGTGCGTCTGGGTAAGACTACTCATTAACACGGTCCATCAGGTGATAGATAGTGGACGAAACGCGAGTGAGGGTAGCGATTTGAAGAGCAGAGGGAAAAAAGTTCCATGGCTCGTGCCGTGGGAAAAAGACCTTTGCGATAGTGGGATGGGTAGTAACAGCAGTAGTGGATTACTAGCTGCGATAGCTCATGCAAGGTTGGATTTGTTAGTATAGGTATCATGCATCATTAGGGTGACAAGCGATGGCGATGTGTCCCAGTTGCTGCAGCTGCTACATTCCTGGAACAATCAAGATCGTTATACAGTAGTGGGAGATCGGCCATAGATCATCTCACTGTGTGGGGGATGTGTGGAGCTTGTTTGCATGCAGTGTACGGTACGGCTTCCCTGTGTGGTGCCAGTTATTCGGCAGTGTATTGCAGCTGGATATCCAGTAATGGCGTCTGATTAACAGGGGCTCGCCTGTGCCGTTATGTTTGCGTATGCTTGGCCATAGATGTTATGCCCTTACAAGATGTCTTTTGGTCTTTTATGTTTCCATCTATGGTTGTGGTCGTAGTTCCCCAGATTCAGAATAAACGGGTTCTGCGAATGTCTGGAGTTTCTGTATAGTCTTGTGGTGACTTTGTGGATTACCTCCGTGAGAGTCTCAAGTCGGTATTCCCGGTGAAGGTCCGCCATGCGTGTGTATCGTGGAGCATTGCTTATGATTTTGAGTACTTTGTTTTGTATGAGCTGCAGACGGCGCAGACGTGTAGGCGCAGCGTATCCCCAGACAGGAGCTGCGTACGTCATCAGGGGTCGAATAAGTGTCATGTACATGGACCTCGACACCCTTCTGTTCAGTGTGCTACGCCTGTTGAGCATAGGATAGAGCTGTTTGAGTCTCGCGCTAGCTCGGTTGGTCATATGTTGAATGTGGTCCCTCCAGAGTAATTTCCGGTCCAGCCAGACACCGAGGTATTTGACTTTCTCGCGGAAACGTATTGGACGTGCATGTAGAGTTATTGGTCTGCAGTAGCGGTGTTTGCGCAGTTGCTTCGGTCTTCTAGTGAACAGAACGGCTTCGCACTTGTCGACGTTTACTCTAACACGCCATTTCTCCAACCAAGGCTCGGCCACTCTGAGTGCAGTCTGTAGGCGTGACGTAATGTTTGATGGTTTCCAATCTTGCGCAAAGATGGCTGTGTCATCCGCGTAGATTGCCATCATTGTGTTGTGTGTGGTTGGGAGATCATTTATGTAGAGGTTAAACAGTAGGGGCCCTAGGATGCTTCCCTGGGGTACTCCCGCGTGTATACCGTGTCGTGTTGATTGTTTTCCCTGCACGTCAGTGTTGAAACTCCTGTCTGTGAGGTATGAGTGTATTAGACGCAGCAGCCCGTCGGGGAATATCGCGTCGCTGAGTTTGCGGATGAGGCCGTTGTGCCATAGACGGTCGAAAGCCTTTTCGATGTCCAGGAACACTGCCCCTGTAGCTTTGTTTATGTTGAAGCCATGTGTTATATGTTCAACGACCCGTAGGAGTTGCAGTGTTGTGGAGTGGTGACTCATGAAGCCGAATTGCTCCGGTCTCAGGATGTCATTTGTTATGCAGTGCCTAGTGATGCGTTTGAGAATCACCTTCTCAACAATCTTACTGAGCGAGCTCAGAAGGCTGATGGGTCGGTAATATTGTGGGAGGCTGTGGTCTTTCCCCGGCTTCCTGAACATCAGGACCTTGGCCGTCTTCCAAAAGGCGGGGAAGTGTTGCTGTTTTAGTATGGCGTTCGTTATGTGTGTTAGGTACTCAGTTGCTTTATCCGTGAACTCCTGGAGGACACGGTTTTGAATGCCATCAGGACCAGGGGCTTTCCTAGCAGCGGAATGCATTATAGCCCAGGAGACTTCGGCTGTGCTAGCATGTCGAATGTCGTCGCGCGATGGTTGGGCTAGAATGCGTGTAACCTCTTGGTCAGTAACAAGTGTGAACACTGGATCTGATACCAGGTTCGGTGTGAATGACGCAGCGCCGGCCGCGGTGGTCTAGCGGTTCTGGCGCTGCAGTCCGGAACCGCGGGACTGCTACGGTCGCGGGTTCGAATCCTGCCTCGGGCATGGGTGTGTGTGATGTCCTTAGGTTAGTTAGGTTTAAGTAGTTCTAAGTTCTAGGGGACTTATGACCTAAGATGTTGAGTCCCATAGTGCTCAGAGCCATTTGAACCATTTTTTGAATGACGCTGCGAGTGTTCGGGCCATTAGTTCTGCTTTCTCTTCCGCTGAGTATGCAGGTCCGTCAGGCCCTTGAAGCGTTGGGGTGTATATTTTCTCCCTGGTGAAGTGTCGGGCTAGTTGCCACACGCCAGGTCGTGCGGTGTCCAGCCCTTCGAGTTTTTGGTTCCACTGTTGTGTTCTATGTGTTTGTATTTTATCGTGTATGAAGCCCTGTAGTCTGTTAATGTGCCGTTTGAAGTACGGACGCCTGGTGCGCTGCCATTGTCTCCTGAGGCGATTCCTCATTGAGATTAGGCCCAGGATTTCCTGGGGCAGGGCCGCACTGCGTTGTTGTGAGGTGCGATCAGGTATGGAGCCTGCCATTGCGTCCTGGAAGGCGTTAGTGAGGGTTTCTACTGCCTCGTCAATTTGTGCTGTTTCATTAATTTCGTGTATAGGTGGGATGTGGCTATCGAGCGTTTGCTTGAACATTGTCCAATTCGCACGCCCGTAGTCCAACATCTTGCGTTGTTCCATGTGCTGCAGTGTTTCCTCAATGTATAGTATTACAGGTTGGTGGTTCGAGGGCAGATCGTTTTCAACGGCAACGTTGAGTGTCGCTGTAATGCCCTTGATGAGGGCCATGTCTATCACGTCTGCCCTGTGTCCCCTCTGATAGGGAATGTGCGTCGGTTTAGTCGGCGCTAGTATAATGTAGTTTCTGCCTAGTGAATGTTCGTACAGTTTTTTGCCGTTGGGATTTTGTATGCGTGAATTCCATTCTGGGTGTTTTGCGTTCAGATCTCCAGCGACTATTAATCGCGGTGAAATGTTGAGTAATGTGCTGATATCGCGTGTTGAAATGCCTACAGGGCTGTTGTATACCGATATCAGTGTGGTGTAGGCTCCGTTGAACTTGACTCTGACGGCCGTAGCCTCGATTTTTTCTAGTTCAGGGAGCTCTATGTTTGTGTGCTCGATGTCTTTGTGTATGACGATTGCAGTTCCACCTGCCACGGCGTCGCCCGGTCGGTCGGTACGATAGACACAGTAGCCAGGAAAGTTTAATTGTTTGTGCGGTTTAAGTTTAGTCTCGCTCAGTAGCGCGACAAGGATTCCCTTGCGCTCCATGAACGCGGCAAATTCTGCCCTTTTGTTGTGGATCGAGTCTGCATTCCAGAACAGGATCCGTGATAGTGTGTGCGGGTCTGCGTTATAGGCCGGGTGTGGCACATTATTCATGTAAGAGTGTGAAAGAGTGTTGTGATTGCAGTGTGTATGACAGCCCAGTATTGCCCGGGTTCGGCGCTCATGAGCTGGGTGATGAGTGTAGTGACGGCCGTCAGCACCTTGGTAAGGATTTGAACGGTCGTGTGTCGGGAGAATAGTGTTTCCAGTATTCCCCCAGGTGGTGTGTTGGTGTTGGGTGTGGCAGCCTGAGGTGCTGTTGTGGAGTTAGCGGCCGCTTGTGCGGTTACTGGTGTGTTGTTAGGAGCGGCATTTGTGTTTTGTGACAGAGGTTGTGGCGCCTGCGTTACTTCTGTGGTGAGGGGGATGGTAGTGTGAGTTACAGTCTCGGTGTCTTGTTGACTGTTTTCCTGTCTGTTGCTGTTCTGACAGCCGCGCGGGATTAGCCGAGCGGTCTAGGGCGCCGCAATCATGGACTGTGCGGCTGGTCCCGGCGGAGGTTCGAGTCCTCCCTCGGGCATGGGTGTGTGTGTTTGTCCTTAGGATAATTTAGTTTAAGTAGTAAGCTTAGGGACTGATGACCTTAGCAGTTAAGTCCCATAAGATTTCACACACATTTGACATTTTTTGCTGTTCTGTTGTTGCTGCGTGGCCTGTTGTGGTGATTTCGTGTTCCCCGCCCTGTGTTTGCGTGTACGTCTATTCCTCCACTGGGCTTGGGGTTCGGGGGGCGTTCTTGTGTGGATGTGTTTTCCTGTATATGGTGCGTTTCTTCGCAGCACGTGATTTCCGGGAGTGGGGTCGTGTTGTTTGGAGGCATAGGTGTTGGTACCGATGCTTGCTGGGTTTCAGGTGTTGTCTGTGGCTGTTGTGTGGCTGTTGCAGCGGTTGTTTCACATGTGTGTGTAGGGCGCTGAGGTTCCGCAGCCTGTGCCGTTCCGCCAGGGCGTGCAACCGTGGCAAACGTTACGCCGTTCCTTACTGGGTTCGGCGCTGGCCGTGGGCGTGGTATGTCGTATATTACCCTGCTCTTGTCTTGTTTACGCTTCAGCGCCAGTTTGTGGGAGCTGCACTGTCTGAAGTTTGCCGCATGGGGCCCACCGCAGTTGGCACAGCGTCGCTGGTTTGGCTGTGTTTGTGTGCAAGTGTTGGATCTGTGGTTGCCAGCGCATCCGCGGCAGCGAGTTGCCAGGCCGCAGCGGAGGGCCGAGTGGCCGAATCGCTGGCAGTTGTTGCATTGTTGGGGGACGTTGGGTAGTTCGTAAAGTTCTACACGTACGTCCATCCGCAGAAAGCTCTTTATCTGCAGGATGGCGCGGGAATCAGCCGTGTCGGCTAACTCGACCATGTAGTGTGGTAACGGTGCGTGTGTACGGAACCCTGTCATCCGGGAGGCACTTTTACAGTCGAATCCCAGATAACAAAGGGCCGCATGTACTGTCTCGTTGGGGGTACTGGGATCCACTCCCTTGATCACGTACTGCTGGGTTCTCTCGTCCAGCGTTCTGTACGTGTAATGTTCGATCTTCCGATCTTTGAGGAAGGTCAGAAGATCTTTGTATTCGTTGTCTGTGGCAACGTACAGTGAGGCCCTATCCCCCGAGTACTTTGCGTGTAATGTGCTGTTTATGTGCCTTGCCGCGAATGCAGTGTTAAGGGCACTAAGGTTCCCGTAGTTTTGTATGACGACTGGGGGGAAACCAGTCTTGTGTAGTGTGGGCACCGCTGTGGCTTTGTGTGCTTTGTTGTTGTTCGCCACAGCTGTGTTTGCGTTTTGTTTTGTGTTAATGTTGCTAGCCTGAGATGAACTAGTGGGTGTAGGCAACAGCGCCTTTCGGTTGCCTAGCGAGTTTGGTTGCTCGCCTGTTTATGCTGGTGTTTTTCTGGGTCTGCGTTTTGGGCCCTCCACCTGCCAGGGCTCTGTGTAGTGGTTTTCTGTGTCCACATTCGCCGCCGCTGCCTCGATCTCTTGAGGCTGCGGCGTCGGTGGGAGAATGGTGCATGACTGTCCAGTGACAGGTGAGTGTAAAGTGATGTTGAGTGTAGTTGTTTTGGTGGGAGAGACGTCCGCCCCGAAAAGTTCGGTGATTAGCCGGCGCGACTCGAGCTGCTTTTGCGCTTTCGCGCCAAGCTGTCGAGCGTCGCCAGCCGCTCCCTTGCCGGTAGCGGGCGGGGCGCGAGTTTCGGCGGGTGCAGTCGATCCTCGCGCCTCTTGTGTTGCAGTCTTGCTGCGGGGGATAGCAGGGGAAGTGCTAGTAGCGTCCGCCATCTCGCACTTAGGATTATTTATTGGGTGGGAAGGGGGAAACGACAATTTTACTTTTCTCGATAGGCGAGAGAAGTGTCTCTTGTTCCCTATTGAAGTGGGTGGTCCCTACTTTACGCTAACATGCGCTGTTCGTGCAAGCGCGGCACCTAAAGGAGGTGCGGAAGAAGAATGGACTGCAGCACGCGGGCTTGGTCCCGTGAAGGAGCCCTGGTACTGCCTCAGAGTCCCTAAAAGAACGTGAGAATCACGTTGGGGGCGTTGGGTAACCGGAGGCTACCGGGAGCTGCGAGCCGAAGCTTTTTCGCGGCAGTCCGCGACTGGTTGCGCGGCTTTGCGTCGAAGGGGAGCGAGCTCAACCCTTCGGCACTCAGCCGGTTGCCGACTTATTTGAAGAAACGAGTTAAAGTCTGACGCCTATTCCTTAGGTTAACACACACGGTTGTTACACTTGTTTTTGCGGTTTTGCTGTCCCGATAGGTAACTGTATTTCTGTTTGTTACTCTGCTTATTATTAACAGCATAGCATAAGAATAAAACAGTTGGCTTTGCATGACAGTATGTTTTGTAAACCAATTCAGAGAATACAAAATACACGCAAGTATTACATCCGGTTTTACATATCAGGATAGTAAATAACACACAAAAGTCAAAAGGAGGAATATTACAAGCTCACAAGTATACTGTCTTTACTTGGTCGTAAGATCCAAGGAAGTACATTAACATTCATTGCTCTGAAGAATCAGTCAGAAAGTGTATACTGAAATCCCCAAAAATAGTCAATTTCATGCCTTCTTAAGAACCGCGGCTAGCACAACGTCATGCCTGAAGCAGAAAACAATTTAGTCTGAACTGGGGGATCTGTGCAGTCCTATAATAGTAAATAACACACAAAAGTCAAAAGGAGGAATATTACAAGCTCACAAGTATACTGTCTTTACTTGGTCGTAAGATCCAAGGAAGTACATTAACATTCATTGCTCTGAAGAATCAGTCAGAAAGTGTATACTGAAATCCCCAAAAATAGTCAATTTCATGCCTTCTTAAGAACCGCGGCTAGCACAACGTCATGCCTGAAGCAGAAAACAATTTAGTCTGAACTGGGGGATCTGTGCAGTCCTATAATGAAAAGTTTTCCATTGAAAATTCAAATTCTCCTGCACTATCCTGAAATATTTGGCCTTACAATTTTTTTGAAACGTCAACTCTCTGAAACATGAGGGTAAACGTCGTATAAGTGGCCACTCCTCCCTTTAGCTACAAACATGTTGCAGGGCAGATAAAATATGCTACTCCAAGGGAAGCCATAGTATTTCTTCGCTACGTAAATGATCTTCAGAGATACAAAGCCTCAAGGTCTATTAGCAATTCATCTGTTTTATCTTTGACTCTCTTAATATTTTGATGAAATTGGCTTATTAAGCCTTTTTATATGAATTCCTCGTTTACTAATGTCGAGTAATAAAGGAAACCTGTCAAGCATGGATACCTTTTACCTAACTACCTACTACAATGTCAAATATAAGCTGTATCAAAATTCCCTTCCGTATTCTATTCAGATGAAGGCTACATGTGTACAACAGCCTTAAGTATGTACGCTCTCAACCTGCACAACCGATATTTGCCCCTTGTCAGCAGTTGTCAGCTTCCTCTCAAGTCTCGTATCGACATACCTCACAACTGTCGAAATGGAGTTGATCGAAACGCTGAAACATCTCCACAAAGTGAATATTAGTGGGGAGAGTTTGTTTAGCTATCCTGCCCAATCCACCGCCTGTATTTCATTGCAGCCCCCAGGCTGTGCCATACAGCCTCTGAATGATTTGTCTTCCGGGTGTTTCTTATGAAGTGGAGTGCGGTCGAGTATGATGCCAAAATACTTGGGGTACTCGTGGTTGTAAATACTTTATACCACAGGCATACCTAACTTAGCATAATGCTGGCAATCACAGCAGATGGGTGAATACTTCTTTCATTCTTAATTATCAAGCTGAAAATGAGCCTAAAGATGCATAGAAATGAAAAGCTGTTCCCTGATAGTCATTGTTCGAAATCAAGAGAGGGAATGAATGGTCGAAACATACAGGAACTCTGCACTGGTGGGTTTTCCAAATTACTGCCACTCCTTTGTCTTCATGCATTTTCTGACCATCTCACTGACGACGTGAAAGAGAAGCCCCCAGCCTAGCCAATGACCCTGCCATTATTCCTGCACTTACGTGTTACAACCCCTGGGCGTTAATATAAATGAACCTTCAAAAATTTTCCTTCAGGAACAGTACCTAAAACAGTTTTGTGAACCAAACCGTGAACTGAATCCCATAGTAAAAATTAAGTGCGCCGTGTCTCGGCTGCCTGGAGAAGCATCAAAACACCAATGATAGTAAGATCATTCAATAAATGCTGTACTTCAAATACTTTTAACGGGAACGAAGATGATGTGCTCTGAAACGACACCGGGGGTGATGCGAAAGGAGAAAATAAAATTTTTTCTGGTGTCGACTCTTCTGAGGATGCCAGCAACGATGACATTAATGAATAATGACGAACAATGCATATAATTTACGGTAAATTTGTTTGCATGTCATGTAGGTAAAGAAGTTAGGCGTTCTTTTTCAATAACCACTGTGTCACTTAACCTTGGATCACTTAATAACTCTTGTCGTTGTAATAGTTGATGTAAACATCCTTTTTGTGTTAAGTAAATTTAGCCTGCCAATGATGCGCCAACAAGCCCTGTTTAATGATTTTGGTTTTTAAAAGCGGGTTGCGAATTACATTTGACGGTGCATTAGGTTCGCAGAAATACGGTAGTAAAGGTATTCAGCAATTACCCTTTAGTAAATCGGAACTGTTTTCCAGTGACTTTACTTACCTACGGTGCTCATACAGTTTCACTGTACACTAAATTTTCCGTAGTTTTTGCAAAATATGACTGTAAGTTGACAACAACTCACACAGCCTCATATGTGACGAAAGTCGAAGACGGAAAGGAATAACGAGACGCTATGGCATTGCTTAGCTCATATTACGTCTATCGTTGCTTTTTGGAGCCTTTGATTAGAAAGACGTAAAAGCTACCGACAGACCGTGTGAGGGCTAACGTCCCGTCGATAAAGAGGTCATTAGAGAAGGCGAGTACGCAAAAGGAAACGGAGCGCTTCCTTTCCAAAGGCACCAAGAAAGAACTCGTTTCAGTCTAATTAAGGTAACTATGAAAGACCTGAACCAGAACGTCTGTTCCGCTATGTGCACACGGCTCGTGCAGACTGCGAGTCCACAAAGTTAAGCTGTGCTCCGTGTCGTCCAGCGGAGAGAGGAGAGGCAAGAGAGCGAAAGCAGAGGTCAGTTACTGCTGCTGCCGCTGCGGTCCATCGCGCTAAAAGTGATGTTCATGTCTTTGAAACTGACGTAGCGACGATACACAAATTCAGTCATTTATCTACTAATGTAGTATCTCGATACTTATGTCTTTACAACAACTCACAGCGTCACAAGAAAATGCAGCAGGCAGAACAAAAGGAGGAAAATGGTTTTGTATACCGCCACAAACTCCGTTTCATAGATATGAACACGATTGACTGCAACAGCAGCAGGAGTAGCCGATTTCCGCTTTCGCTTACTTGCCTCTTCTTTCTCCACTGACGAAATGCCGCACTGCTCATGGATGTGGACTCGATGAGTACAGGAACCGGATTGAGAGGGCATGTGATGTTATTTTAGTCTTTACAAAGTCGAGTCAGGTGTGACAGCTTGTCGTTGAACTCTCTGGAGGCATGTGCTGATTCGATTGGGAATCGCGTCACAAGGTTGTTGTACCGTCTCCTGAGACAGACTGGCGCAGTACTATTGTAACTAGTCCTCCATCTACATCTACATCTACATGAAATTTGCATACATATTCCGCAGGCCATGGTGCGGTGCGTGGTGGAAGGTACCCTGTACCACAGCGTTTCATTTCCTGTATCAATCGCGGACAGAAAGAGGGAAAAACGACCAACTATATGCATCCGGACGAGCCATCATTTCTAGTATCCTATATGTGGTCTCCTTTACAGGTGAACACCTCTTTCATGAAATCCTCCCAATAAACCGAAGTCGACTATTCGCCTCCCCTAACACAGTTCTCACCTGCTCGTCCCATCTCATACCGCTTTGCAACGTTACGCCCAGACATTTAAACGACTTTACTGTGTCAAGCAGTACACTGCTAATGCTGTATCCGAACCTTACAGGTTTGTTCTTCTTACTTCTCCGGATTAACTTACATTTTTCTACATCTGGAGCCAGCTGCCATTCATCACACCAACTATAGATTTTGTGTATGTCATCTTGTATCATCCTACAGCCACTAATCTTCTACCAGTTCCCTTACTCCATAACACCATCAGTAAACAACCTCAGACTGCTCCCAACCGCGTCCAATAGATCATTTTTGTATATACAAAATAATAGCGATCCTCTCATACGTGATTGTGGCAATCTTGCCGATAACCTTGTCTCTGATGCACATTCGCCATCGAGGACAAGGATCTGTAGCATAAGAAGTCTTCGAGCCACACACAAATGGTCGTTCATTCGTTAACAGTCTGCGGTGGCGTGACGTGCTAATTGCTATTTGGAAATCTAGGAATGTGGAATCTATTTCCGTTCATCCATAGCTCGCAGTATATCTTGTCAGAAGTGGGCAAGCAGAGATTAGCACGAGCGATGCTTTCTAGAACGCTGCTGATTCGTCGACGTAAGCTTTTCGGTCCCTAGCAAATTTGTTATATTCGAATTCAGAATCTGTTCCAGAATCATGCAGCAAACTGATGTTAACAACATTTGGTCTGTACTTTTGCAGTTTCGTTCTTTTACCCTTCTTACATACAGGAGTAAACTGTGCATTTTTTTTATCCTCGTAGTTCATAGCGGCACGTGCCGTGATTAGAAGAGCATTGTCCAGTTTAAAAATGGCACCTTGATAGCCGCGCGGAGTGGCCGCGCGGTTAGAGGCGCCATGTCACTAATCGTGCGGCCCCTCCCACCAGAGGTTCGAGTCGTCCCTTGGGCTTGGGTGTGAGTGTTGTCCTTAGAGTTAAGTTTGTGTAAGTAGTGTCTAAGTCTAGGGACCGATGACCTCAGCTGTTTGGTCCCTTAGGAATTCACAAACATTAGAACATGATAGCGTCGTATGAAATGTAACAGACGTGCGCACAGGACGTCCGTAATTTTCAGTCGTCCCGTCAGAGTTCCCTCAGTAACTGGAAGCTGTGTTCTGAAGTCACAACGATGAGCTCCACACCATGACGCCTCGAGTACCGGCTGTGGCTCTTCATATCACTGGAAGAATGCTCTCTCCAGATTCCCGCCATATTCGTCGACGATAATCATCCAGGTGAGTACAGATTCCGTTTGATCGCTGAATACAATCATACTTCATTCAACAGCAGCCAATGCTTCCTGATCAAGGTACGACTCCAAATACAGCCTTTTGTGTTTGCGGTATTTATGGCAGCCCATGCCTGAGAAGATAATTTCCCCGTTTATTTGCTACTAGTCTCAGAGAAGGGCTGTTGATAAGATACCGATACATCAAAATTTTTTCTAAACAAAGTCCACATACATCACGATATTTTTAACTAATATACCGATATCGAAATGGGAATATCGAGAGCAGATATTTTTATTTTATATTATACATCTTAACAATTTTCGATAAATATCTGAGGTTGTTCTTTTGGAATTCTAGTATAACGTAATTTTCCTTTCACTGTTTGAAGGAGTCTTGTTACTTTTTGAGTTTTCATCACCTCCAGTCTTTCTCTTTGAGTGTGTGAAGCAAGTATAGGGGGCGCATAGAAGAGGTCCGATTGCACTGGGGCTGGGTGTGAATGGAATAACACGATATCCGACGTGAAGAAATAGGATTCCAGTTGAGTAAAAAAACAAAAAATTTTAACGAAACCAGTGTGCTATTTCTTCACATTGGCATTCCTCAAAAAAGTTGTTGAAACTGATGAACAGTAATCTAAATGACAAGATTGGTCTTTGCGGTGGACGGAATCGTGTGAGGGGAAATGCTGACGTGATCGGCGGTCGGTGCTACCAACAGAAACTGCAACGTTTAACTTCACCACACAATTTTGACACTAAAGTTGCTGGGTCGCTAGCGTTTCTAGAAATGGAAAAACAGGGAAGTCGACATGAAATGTTCCAGACAAATCTGATATGTGACAAAAGCGAACGACGGACCAAACTGACATCTTTTATTGTGCTACCTACCTGCAGTTACCTTTGTTAGTAAAGTAGTGTATCTTTTTCCTTTCAGTTCTTGCTCTAATGGGGATAAGCAGGCTCCTAGTTTGTTGATGTACAGAATATCTAATAATAAATCAAAACTTATATATACAGCTCTAAAACTGGCAGTGCCGATATTTGTTTTTGACCGGTACGTCAATATTTTTTGTCGATAAATTTTTTTCGATATATTGTGCCATTATGATATTTTTTAAATATCGATATATGGTGAAAGGCGTATGTACTCGATGGCAACGATGGTGAGGCATGGTAAAAATCTCTGACCAGAGAGCATGTTCAGCTCTGTTGCGTGCAGTAGCGCGATAGCGCTGTAGCAGTGCAGTAGGGAACAGGAGTCTGTCGGTAGTGGTAGCCCAGTGCAGTTGCGAGTAGCGCGTCGGAGATGACGCAGTCGCGGTCTAGATGCGAGAGAGTTTAGTTGTGTGTGAGCAGTCGGCGGGCGTCGACATCGCACTCCGGTCATGATTCAGGACGAGGTATATTATTAAGCAGCATTGCGCTCAGCTAACGATGTAAATTAACTGTAACTAATTTGTGCAATAATCGCCCCAATAATAATTTGATTTCAAAGCAATTTTTAACAAAAAAAAATCATTTGATTCCCTCGCATTTCGTTAAAGAAAATTTTCAATTAAATTAAAAAAAAAGGTACTTGCAATGCGTTTCCTCCAAGGCGCGGCCAACAATAAGAGCAGAACTTTGACATGCAGTTATACTGAGGTAAGAAATTAATTCTGATTTCGCACAGGGCCAAAGACTGATATTTCCGTCTATTTGCATTTTTATTGTGACTGAGATTTCATTATCATTAATTTGACTTTCATTTTCTTGTGGGGAGGTTACACTTGGCGACACCCGGTCCAGGATCGTATTTCGTTGAGAGTCTTTTGAGAAACAGTAGATATCTGCTCTTATTTGCTTAAATATAATTAGAATTTGGCGCAACGCTTTTACTAATTTGTGACTTTTTTTCCTCAGATCATCGGCAATTCGTTGCTCTGTTGTATTTGAGTGTTGCTTTTTGCATTGTGTTTATTTGTCTTGTGAATAATTGTGACTATTGTAAAAATGCCGCGAAAGACTGTGAATAGTGTATCGCGAGGTATTATGAACGAAATTACCGACTTAAACAACGTGACCGATAGTAATCGTGACACGCAGTGTAATGATGACAATCCTGCGTTCACTGACAATCAGTGCGTTCCAACCATTAATAATGATGTAGACCTTAATGATGAACAAACGAACTCGATTGTGTCTTCTGTTGATTTAACGACAATTGATGACGCGGGGCGCACTATTGTAATGAGCGCTGCCCAGCATAACACACCCGGTTTGGAAAATTCAAGTAACATACAGACAAATTTGTCTAATAAAAATGAACAGGATACTGAAAGTACGACGGATTTATTTGATTCCGAAATGGTGTCTGACAGTGTACATCTGACTGATAAACGTTTTTGTAAATTACAGAATGACCAAGTGGTCACACAAAGCGAGACAATTCCAGATCCACCATTAATTAGCACAGAGAATGGAAATGTTAATTTTGGCTCGGATCAAATTATGGCACTATTGCTGCAACGAATTAACCAAATTATTGAAAAACAAGACAACCAGAGTGAAAAATTAGACAACAATGATGTAAATCTCAAACAACTTAGTGAACAGGTCAAACAACAGAACGAACAGTTCAATGAAAAATTAGACAACAATTCCAGACAGCTTAATAAAAAATTAGACGACAATTTCAGACAGTTAAGTGAACAAATTAGAGACGTTGCTGCGCAATGCCATGACACTAAGGTACAGTTACGCGAGGAAATTGAGGCTTGTTCAAGAAAAAGTAGCGAAGAAATTAAGTCTGTTGCTCAGGAATTAAGGGAATTGCAAACAGCTGCAACAGAAACACTTAGAGCGGAAATCAGTACAGTCGCTAAACAATGCTCCGAAAAAGCTACACAATTACGCGACGAGTTTAAAGCAATGACGGTAGAACTTTCGCGCACAATGGATGAAAAGATAGACGCGAAATTCGAACAACAGAACATTCAGATTAACGAACGTCCTAGTCTTCACATACAAAACAGTGATACGCGTTTCCGTAAATTTATTCAGGATCAAAATAAAGTCAAACGTCAAGTCATGGAAACAATCACTGCTCAGAGACAGGAAGACAAACATTAAATGTTTGCGAAGGCGAAAACATATGTAGACAACAATATTGCCACAGTGTCCGACGAAATTAATACCATCAAACAGTCGAACACAGAATTACGTGACGAAATTTCGGATCTTAAATCGAAAACAGACACTTACACAACCGATTTTCAAACAGTGACAGACAGACTCGAACAATTGGAACTAACACAGGATTCTGATGTAATTCAAGCTGGTGTTAAAAAACTGAACGAAACAACACGTAAATTGCAAAAACAGATTAATGCCTCTGATTCTAAAACCGATGATCAGGTAAAAATACTGACTGAGAAATGTGACGAATTGGCCAGTCGTATTGACGTTATTGAAAGTAATAATGACAGCAAATCAGACGATACCTCACCGGTTTCATTTAACCAAACACCTGAATTTCAAAATTTACAGCAGACGATTAATGAGATCGATTCGTCTAATAACACCTTGCATAGAAAATTATCAAGTTTACAGCAAGAGGTAGCAGAGATAAAAAATATTTCAGTTAATAATACATCACAGCAGACGCCACTTTTCGAACATTTGCCAGACTCACGCAGCGCGTATAATTTGAGTAATCTACAGAGAGTACGGGACTTAGATTCCGAACAACCACAGTTCAATAGATTCTCGTACAATCCTGAACCTGTTCCATCACACAGAGATGATAATTTCGATTACAAACATTTTCTGTCAGTGAGAAAGTTTAAAGTGTTTAAAAATGACAGAACACAGATTCATCCGCTAGATTGGATACAACAGTTTAGCTTTGCTTTTCCACCGACTTGGCCCGTAACACACAAACTTGAATTCATTTGCAGCTTTTTGGAAGGCGAACCGGCAACTCGTATGAGGCCGATCGCGAGACAATGTTACTCGGTAGAGGAATTTCAGAATGCTTTTCTGTCAGCGTATTGGTCGAAGACGACACAGCGCGGAATTAAAGATCAACTAATTAGTTTGCCAAATTATGAGAACTCCAATTTTCCTAGTGTGACGCAATTTTTTGAGCACATGGTGCAACAAAATCAGTATTTAAGTGAACCTTATAGTGAATCTGCACTCATTCAATTATGCTTCTCTAAATTACCACGATCATTAAGAGTGTCACTTCTAACGGGTCAGCAAAAAGAAAATATTTCAGTATTCAGAGATTTGTTGCAGCTTTTAGAAGTGCAGCAATCTGATTATTCTTTTGTAAACAAAAATTTTTCATATAATAATCAAGGTCAACAAACTTACAGTAATTATGATCAACCACGTAATTTCAATGGTAGAAGTGATAGACGCTTTAGGACTGACAACCACCAGAACTTTGGTAACAGACAAAATTCTAACTATCGGTATCGTCAAAATTTTGAGCAACAGGAATCACATTTTAGCAACAATAGACGTTTTCCACCACAACAGCATGAAAGTCAACCGGTTAACATACCTAACCAACAATGGAATGCATAAGGTCAACCAGGCTTTAATGTTTCGCCGCGTGCACGTATAGTTCCTGATACAACAAATAGTAACGCACGGCAGCAAAGGAACAGCTACGTACAGAAAACACAGTATTTCAATTCCTATCGCAATGCACCGTATGGGAATGACTATTACGACAGACGTAAAAATAATGACGACAATTTTCAGCGTACATCTAACAACAGTCGGCCATACCAACAGCAGAATTATCCACAAGAACCTATTCTCATGAATGAACCCGACAGTAGGTATCATCCAGAGCGTAACACGTCTGGAAGAAGTAATAGAACTGTTCAGATTGTAGAAATGCCACAATATCCTCCTGATAATAATAACACGTCAGATAGAATCTGACTAGATACTGTACAGGACGCATCTTCCAATAACACAAGCACTAGTTTTGACACGCAAAATGTTGTTCACGAAAATGTAGTTACGTTTGACGACATCAGAGACACTCTTTTACAGGAAAGACCAGTTGTTCAGAAAACTATTTCACATCCTGTCATCAAAATTAAAATTGGTTCATCGAAATTTTCAGCAGGAATTGATTCCGGATCACCTATGTCAGTTATAAATGAGGAGATTTTTAACGAATGCAACAAAGAGAATACTTATCCCACATTACCATTAGGCAAAACGAAAGTAAAAGGAGCAGTATCGAGTAAAGGAGTGGATGTGAAATTACAGACGCATTTATCATTTTGTATTGGAGGTCATACTTTTCACTCAAATTTTTGGATTGTTCCTTTATTGACAACAGACGTAATTTTAGGTACTAATTTTCTCGTACAACACGACGCAGTGATCGATTTTTAAAATTCTTATTTAATGTTGAAGGACGAAAATGTACAATTAGCTTTAGAGTTTCAGCATTCTTTATCTGCGGAAGAACAAACAATTAACCGCACAGAGGTCATTTCCGCAACACGTAACATAGACTGTAATCCCGCATTGTTCACAGACACGTACGTACATAACTATAACATTCCAGACGAAGCTGACTACGACGTAATGCAGATGATTTCCGATAAAGTTAAACAAAGTAGTGCAAATACAGACGACGAACGCACGCAATTACACAAAATTCTTTTACAACAAGCTCCAGTTTTTGACAACATTCCTGGTACTATGTCCGGCTTTATGTATGAATTTCAAGTCAAACAGCACGGTACATTTAAAGCAAAGCATTATCCTATTCCGTATATTCATAGAGAACAAGTTAAAAAAGAATTGCAGGATATGCTCGACCAAGGAATTATAGAACAGGCAGTTAGTCCGTACATAAACCCGCTACATATTGTTAAGAAAAAAGATGGCTCACTTCGCCTTGTACTTGATTCACGTCACATTAATGACATTATTATTAATGAAACAGATCGACCACAGACATTAGAAGAACTACTACAGAAATTTCACGGTACAGCTATTTATTCCACATTAGATTTGAAATCAGGATTTTGGCAAATTCAACTTCATCCGAATTGCAGAAAGTACACAGCTTTTCTCTGTTTTGGTGACTGTTATCAATTTTGCAAATTACCATTCGGTTTAACCATTTCTTCTGCAGCTTTTATTCGCGGTTTGAACACAATACTTCCGACAGAACTTAAAGACAGAATTACGACGTACGTAGATGACATTCTTATCGCAGAAGCTAACTGGTTTGAACACAATATGATTTTAGAACGACTGTTGCAAACTTTTCATGCACAAGGAGTTACAGTTAACCTCAGTAAATCTCATTTTGGCAAAACTTCTATAAAACTTCTTGGACACCTAATTTCAGCAGAAGGCATTGCGCCTGATCCGGAAAAACTTCAAGCTCTACGTGACATTACTGTTCCTACGACGAAGAAACAATTACGCAGCTTTTTGGGCTTAATTAACTTTTTTCGTAAATTTATTCATCACTCTGCTTTAGATACACCTAGATTATGCCAATTAACAGGTAAAAACACTATTTGGTCATGGGATAAGCAAGCACACTCTGAATTCGTGAATCTGAAACATGCTTTGTTGAATGCTCCACTTTTATCGCACCCAGATCTTACCAGAAATTTTTCCATTGCCACCGACAGTTCTAACACAGCTTTAGGCGTACACATTTTTCAGGAAATTGAAGAAGATGGTTCTAAAGTAATTAAAAACATCGCATTTGCAAGCCGCATTCTGTCACCTGCTGAGCGAAATTATTCCGTTACTGAACTTGAAACATTATGTGTTGTATGGGCTTTTACGAGATTTAGGCATTTTCTTTATGGAAGACACACGACCATTTACACAGATCACAGAGCTATACAATTTTTACTTTCGGCTAAATTCACTCATGACAGATTAAGCAGATGGAAACTTTATTTACAGGAATTTAATTTTACGATTGTTCACATTCCCGGCACACAAAATGTTATAGCAGACGCACTATCGCGTTCTCTCAGCAACAATCAGCAAGACGTAGCAACCAACTTCTGCAAAGCAAATTTCAGTGTCATGTACATTCAGCAAGTTGCATTTGAAAATTTTATTTCATCGTCATTACAGGACATAGCAAAAGAGCAACGTAAAGACCATGTGTGGAAAGAAATTAAACACCTTTGGCAAGATAAGAATGATGTTACGATTAGGAACCACTACACTGTACGCAATGACATTCTATTTCACCGCTCTCATCCAGACAGCAACAATTGGTTATTATGCATTCCTGACGAACTGGTTAACAAATTAATCTGGTACACTCATTTAAGCTATGCACATTACGGAGCCAGAAAATGTTTTCTTATACTGAGACAGAACTGTTATTTTGCCGATATGGAAAAACGTATACGACGAGTTTTAGCGTCATGTAAAATTTGCCAGAAAGCTAAGTCTGACACCACTTCACATATTCCTCCATTATACCCCATTGTACCTGTTAAATTAAGACATATGGCCGCAGTAGACATTTTTGGTCCAATTCCGAGAACTAATAGAGGTTTTTGCTACATCTTTGTCGCTGTTGAACTCACTTCAAAATTTGTTACTTTCACTCCGTTACGCAAAGCTACTGCTAAAACTGTTTCGAAAGCATTTGTAAAACATTTTCTATTTCATGTAGGGCATGTGATGAAAGTAATTTCTGACAATGGACCACAATTTCGTTCCGCTATATGGACACGCATGTTACGAGCTAGAAACATTTCTCCGATTTATATATCCAAGTACCACGCTTCTTCGAACCCTTGTGAACGACTAATGAAAGAAATTGGTAAACTGTGTAGAATATACTGCCACAAAAGACATGTTAATTGGGACACACACATAAACTCATTCCAAGATGTAATTAATTCCATTCCAAATGAATCCACTATGCTATCTCCGTCTGTAATACTGAAAAACGTTGAACCACCAAACAAAATTAAAGAATTAGTAACATTTCCTACATCTCATCGATTACGACACCACGAAATAATTGACATTGCGCTGAACAACATCAAACGTGCCGCAGAGCGCCGGAGAAGACAGCAAAAACAGGTTTGTAGACGCCGAGACTTTCACGTTGGACAGAAGATATTAGTACGTACACACTATTTATCCAGCAAATTAAAAGGTAAGTGCAGTAAATTTGAACTTCTGTACGCAGGTCCATATCGGATTCGCAGCATTCCTCACCCCAATGTTGTACACGTCGAAACTCTGAGAACCAGGAAATCGAAAGGCAACCACCATTGGTCAAACATAAAACCCTTTATTGAGTGAACATACTTTATGATTTATCACGCCGTAATGCTATTTGCTAATTTTTATGAACATTTCTGCAATTATATTCACATGACTACTTATTGATGATTATCGTATTTTTTCTTGGCAAGTGCCCGGCAAGGTAAGGTTAGCAGGTCGCTCTTCTTGTCGTTACACATCAGACCGTGCATATTTTCCAGATGAACTTACACATTTTTATGACCACTTCTGCAATTATATTCACATGACTACTTATTGATGATTATCGTATTTTTTCTTGGCAAGTGCCCGGCAAGGTAAGGTTAGCAGGTCGCTCTTCTTGTCGTTACACATCAGACCGTGCATACTTTCCAGAGGAACTTACACATTTTATGACCACTTATGCAATTATATTTATGTGACTACTTATTGATGATTATCGTATTTTTTCTTGGCAAGTGCCCGGCAAGGTAAGGTTAGCAGGTCGTTCTTCTTGTCGTTACACACTAGACCGTGCATATTTTCCAGATGAACTTACGCATTTTATGAATAATTATGCAATTCTCTGTAGTGACGCATTAATTTTATCAAATTCTCTCTCCATTAAAGTCTTTAATTATCGCGTCTATTAACTACACTACATACAAGCAGAACACAACGAATGTCACATTTTGTCTTTCTTATGTATGTACGATTGTTTTCATGTTTTGTTTGTATGCACTGTGAACTAGTTAAGGTATAACACACACCAGTTGACTTTGACATTTTTTGCCCTATGATATCTCAACATCGTGACTGTTTTACATTTTCTTTTTTTTTTTTGCTGCTGCATTATGATATTCTCTGTACACTTTTTGCCTTTGAACACTGTCTATGCTTTTGACATATTACGTTTTCTGTCATGTTATGCTGTATGCTTAATTGTGTCACCATTAACCAGTCATTATCTAATGGGTATATGATTTAAATACAAGACATTAATCTTTGTTCATCAGTTTCAGAAAGAAATGATGCGTAAAGGAAATAAATTAAACAGAATGGGAATTTCACCTACGGAATAGATGAAAGAAAATACAAAACCTTATGAGGACGAGTAAATGGATCAGAATTAACAAGCATTAACAAGAATATACTATACACATCGCAGAATAGCAGTCTTAACTAATCTTTTCTTTCAGAATACAAGGCGATTGATGCAAGCTGTCAGACAGAACTACACATCTTAGTTTTAAGTGATGAAATATGCTAGAGATAAGGAATAGTTGTGTGATGAATAATGAAGTGATTTTTGCAGATGATAATGAATGCTGATGATGAATAATGAGGAAGAATATACTAATATGGATAATGAAGTTTTCTTTACAGGTGATGACGATAATGAAGTTATGATAATATGGATAATGAAGTTTTTTTCTTTACAGATGAGGATGATGTTGAAGTTTATGTATTTATGCTATGTAGTTATTTAAGTATTTGTTGCAGTTTGCTTTGACAGCAGGTGTTATATTGCGTAGTAGGATGACTGAAGGTTTTGGAAAGGACAGCTATGGAACAAATTTTTTATACACATTTCACTACCTGTTAATTCGAAGTTCACTACTTTTCAGCATAGTCTGCGTTTCTTCTTTCAGCTCAATAATCCATTTTGTATTTTGTCCAGGAGAAGCTTTTCATGATACTTACTAAACTTGTTACTTATTATACCTATTATAATACTTGCAATTTTTTTACCCATTTGTGTATATCATTTACACATGTGATCACATATACTACCTTGTGTCACAACATTGGTACAGCTGACGAATGACGTTACACATTTTTCATTTATAGGAACAACCTAGAAGCAATTTTTTCTCTTATTTCTTCTTGCTTTCCCTTATAATTACCCAAAGCAATGCATTGCTAGCAAAAAAAAAAATGTATTACCAGTCTCATATAATGTCACTAGTTTATGATAATTCTGAATAATACTGATCAGCTCTGAATAGTATGTCACTTGAATAATGACTTCTTAATGATACAAAAAAAATATATAAAAAAAATAAATATAATGCTTTATAACTGGCTAATAATTGCCACTGTTTATTGTAATGAGACTACTTATAATGCCCATGATTATTAATGCTATGATTATAATTTTGTAACTGGCTAATAACTGCCACTGTTTATTGTAATGAGACTACTTATAATGCCCATGATTATTAATGCTATGATTGTAATTAACTGATTTTTTTATAATGACTTCTTAATGATCTGAATAATACTGAATGATGAACAATGTTTTATACTATTCAATACTTGCTGGCCACTGAGTGCCAATAATTAATGTAACTATATAAATTATGTTACTAATTATGCCATTAATTAACTCTTGTTTTCAATAATGATTTTAGTAAATGGCCACTGAGTGCCAATAATTAATGTAATTAAGACTTCTGATGAACATTATTCTGTCATACTAAACATGGTTTGTAACTGGACAAAGATTGCCGCTGTTTATTGTAATACGACTACCCATGATGGCAATAATTTAATTTTATGAACATTATTCTGTAATATGGTTTGTAACTGGCCCGAGACTGCCGCTGTTTATTGTAATACGACTACCCATGATGGCAATAATTTAATTTTATGAACATTATTCTATAATACTAAAATACATGGTACAGAAATGTTCAATAACTGGACTATGGATGCCGCAAACTACTTATGTAATCACTAATCAAGACTTGTGTGTTAGTTAATGTCCTTCACCTTCTGACCTAACTACCTGAAATTATTGTAACATCCATTGTCTTGTCCATCCTCATTATCATGGAGCACTATATTTGGTTTTTGCACTAATTCTACGTTGGTGTGCCTCTTAAGAGCGTGGTGTTGACACGACATGCTGTCCACCACCGTAAGCGATGAAGACGTTATTATGGTCCCACTGTTTGGTGTACCTGGTGTACTGCCAAATGATAGCATGGACGTTTCAGTGTCTTGATACGTTGATAAATGCTTCTGAACTGCAGATTGTATCACTTGGTGTTGTGATTCTGTGGAAAGATATGGACTTTCAGTGCAGCTGTGTGCAAATTAAAGTGCTACAACCATGATGCAATCCTTTCCTTTCCTATCCTAATAGTGAAAATCATTTTAGCTAACATCATTTATGTTCATGGCCTATACATTTCTTTTCGATTTGTTGAACTCCAGTGCAAGTACTCTTATGTCACCTGTCGACATGATTTTTTGCCATTATGTTTATTTATTGTGAAAATGCTAAAGACATTTTTTTCGATTTGTTCTGAAGTGCAGTATGTGTGCACTCTTGTCATCTATATTGTATATACTTTTTGTGATTTGATGATTTTTTTTAACACTTGCGTTTATTTGTTATGAAAATGTTCAAAAGATTTCAGTGAATGTGCACTTATGTGTTAATATGTTTTCTACTGAACTTCAGTGCCTGTGCACTTTTCTCATTTTTCAATATGATTTGTGCTTATTCTGTATACCTTTTATAATTTCGTGATATGTTTTATGTCATTTGTTACTCATTGTATATACATTTCGCCATATGCTGATATGTTCTGAACTGCAGTGCATGTGCACTCATGTCACATGTCAACATGCTATTTTGCCATTCTATTTATTTGTTCTGAAAATGCTACAGAATCTTACAGTGCGTGTGCACTTTGTTATCTGTCAAATAATTTGTATATACATTTTTCTGATATGTTTTGTACTCACATTTTGTGCTACAAGTGAATATTTTGTAAATTCTAAAAGTTAATTAGTTAAAAAACAAAAAAAAATGTTACGATGGCAAGTCCAAATGACTCACCAATATCGATATATGGTGAAAGGCGTATGTACTCGATGGCAACGATGGTGAGGCATGGTAAAAATCTCTGACCAGAGAGCATGTTCAGCTCTGTTGCGTGCAGTAGCGCGATAGCGCTGTAGCAGTGCAGTAGGGAACAGGAGTCTGTCGGTAGTGGTAGCCCAGTGCAGTTGCGAGTAGCGCGTCGGAGATGACGCAGTCGCGGTCTAGATGCGAGAGAGTTTAGTTGTGTGTGAGCAGTCGGCGGGCGTCGACATCGCACTCTGGTCATGATTCAGGACGAGGTATATTATTAAGCAGCATTGCGCTCAGCTAACGATGTAAATTAACTGTAACTAATTTGTGCAATAATCGCCCCAATAATAATTTGATTTCAAAGCAATTTTTAACAAAAAAAATCATTTGATTCCCTCGCATTTCGTTAAAGAAAATTTTCAATTAAATTAAAAAAAAGGTACTTGCAATGCGTTTCCTCCAAGGCGCGGCCAACAATAAGAGCAGAACTTTGACATGCAGTTATACTGAGGTAAGAAATTAATTCTGATTTCGCACAGGGCCAAAGACTGATATTTCCGTCTATTTGCATTTTTATTGTGACTGAGAGCTCATTATCATTAATTTGACTTTCATTTTCTTGTGGGGAGGTTACAATGGGATTCCCGATATTGTTAAATGTATCAACAGTCCTAACTCAGGCTGATGGTGCGAGTTGACACACAGTGTTCCAGAAAGTCCGTTTGTTGTCCTTGTACGACAGGCACTCATGAGAGGAGGTTATGAAGTGCCTGGTGCACAACACGGATGTTTAAGATTGTGGGGGTCAGATATGACCAACGGAAATTCTGACCAAGAATGTCTGTCATAGTGCTGCGATGCAATCCAACAACGGGTGAATGTCTGAAGAAACTGACTCAATAGTGTAACGAAATGAAGCCATAGCATGCCATGTTACCAAGTTCTTTCATGAACTGAGTCATATTTGAAGACAACGGTTCTCAAGTATCTACTTTGCGTAATTTTTACCGTGAATGCCGATTATTTAAACTCAAAAGTTCCTGTTTCACTTACAAACTTGACGAAAGTAACCACGTCAGAGTTTGGCAACAAAGACCAAAAGAACATAAATCACGAGAACAGCCGTAAATAAAATTGTAAGTAAATAAGGAATGGCTATAATTTTGTTCAGTTATAGCTCTAAGAACCAAATTAACTCGCACTTGGTCCTGAGTATTTCTTAATATGATGTCTTAATGAATGTCATCTCGGTTTACGTAGCTCTCAGCTTTCAGTTCCAAATTCCCACCTGCAGCATGCCTTGCACCAGTAGCACACGAGCCGCGTAACTGGTAATGGTCAGCGTTCAGAATTTAATGACGGACACCACAACGTAACAAGGCCCGGCACACACTGTTCACATACATAAAAGCACACGCCTCCAAAAGAATACGTAACACACATGTAGTAACAACTATAATAAAGTAAATGGATAAGAGAGAGAAAGTAAATAATAATAACTTCAATTAAGGGTGAACTCAACGCACTGTGAACACATTTTACAGAAACTGCATTTATCTTCAAGGAAATCAAATTTGTCACAAAAGAGACTGAAATTAAAAGGGAAACTACATGAAATGCGTTAAGTCTTTACAGAGAGAGCGTTTGATATTATAGCTTATCTTTGCGTCGTCTATCCGTTTTGACATCGTTCGTGGTTCATCGGTGCTGGTGGCATAAATGAAGTACCTCCATCGACCATAAAATTGCAAGTAATACGTCCTCTTGGTTAGTAAGTGATTCTGCTGGAGGTAAAATTATCTTCCGCTGCATTCCTTTGCCCACAGGCTCGTGGAAAGTAATCGTTGTTGTGTAGATCTAGTTTCGTATCTGCGCTGTAACAACGTTCCGTACACACACGTCTCTGTTTCTGGCATCGCGTGCACAGTTCTGAAAGAGTGTTCAATGCACTTTTACTTTTTTTAACGGCACTTTAGTTGACGATCGCTTTTTTGGCAGTAGCGATCGTAAAATCACAATTGTGGCGAAAAATAGTACCATATCTGACAGTTTAAAATTCTCTGTTCCGACAATTAATGTTTTAGCGCACACGGAAGATAATTACGTTAGACACAAAGTAAGAAATTCGAAGTATGTTACTTCGTGCAATTGAGTAACGTCCTAAACAGACCGGTTCTAACCACAACAATGATGGTACATTCGCTTAACCATTGTCACTATTGTTTATAGTATTCAATGAATACAGTTTAACATTTTGTTTCATAACGACCACGTCGTAAATTAGTTTATACCATGTCCAGAAAAATGAGAACGTTGCCATAAATTTTAGTGTGCTTCAGTCTAGTACAATTACGCAACACACCCGCGCACGTCACGATGCTTCAAACCCCGTCAGTGTCAGCGTTCGACTGACAACTATCCATGGCGCTCTACAGCGGGTTTAACAAAAGCATTACAAAGAAAATCAAGCATACATGGACACTTCTGCGCTTTAAGTTATAAGAGATTCATTTGGCAAAAATGAAAGGAATTACAGTTATATCTCAAATCATAGAACGAAACAACAAGTACTCTAAACTATTGTGTACAGAGTAAATGAAGCAGAAGAAAAGAAAGAGGAAATGTCACTCATAATTGGCAATATCTTCACAACTGTCACATCCAAATGTCTTACAAATCTGGATATTACACGCTTCGTGCAGCCGGCCAAACAGGCTCACAAGTTTCAAGTTCTGTCACATGCTGATAAAGCTCACACGAATTTATTGCATCTCAGCGTCCTTAACAGAGATCACTCAACATCACACAATGTTCGCACCCCTTACGTACCCTATCATCTCTTGTATAAACACTGAACTGGAACAACTGTAATTCACCTTGACGGCTGTTCTACCTCTCACACAGAATTGCAGCTCTAAGCATTTACATACCCAATGATGGTGTGTACGCTATATTACATGGACACTCCAATCTCTTATGGCTGCTTCAGTTTTTTTGTTACGTACTGTGTTGGATTCTATTCCTTTGTGCCATTTCCCGGTGATCGTAGGATGTATTTGGCGCAAATCTGTTGTAAACTATACTCTCGATAAAGTTATACAAAAACATTATGCTCACTACTTCACAGCACATTTTATGGCTCTCAGTGACATTTCACAGCTGATCTCAACTGATTTTGAAAACTGTTTACATCGTTTAGTTGGTGTGAGTAATGATCTAAATTACTTCTTGATGTAGTGGAATGTGAACGAAAGAGAAAGAAGTCACAGCGGACTGGAAGACCTAGTCAGAAGTCGTTTCTTCCTTCGCACACAATGGCCCATTCCACGCGATGTATGAGAACTGTGTCTGAACCATGTCCGCCAAACGCAGGCGACCATAGTGACTGTAGTTACTTGTGGTTTATGAGAGATGGGAGCAGGTTGAACCTGGTGCTGGAAGTTTGCCTACTACTCTCGAAAGCACCAATGGAACCATAATCTTGATTATTTGGTGCCTCCATACTTGAATAATCGAAATGTTGGTAAAATCACAACAGCTGTATTTCAGAATAAGCCTATCACCCCAAACGATATCACTTTAAATAAACATCTTACGGTGACACAAAGTTCACTAACAGCTTTAGTAACTATTCTCACAAAGTGATAGAGATGTGTCGATGTCATGACTCAATAGACAAACCACCAAATTTTCCAACACAACTTTATTCTTCCAGTTTCGATGCAGAAGAACATGATCGCTTGAGGTAAAACCAGAACACTGGTGATCTTGGGTAACAAAACATTTGTTAATAATTACAACAACTTGTGTCAGAAGATTATTGTGCTGGCGTGAGCTGGCGCCAGCAATCTGGGTGGCAAAGGGGCTGTGAGAAGGTCGACAGTAAGCACCGGAACAGGCGAGCCTATCAGGAGAGAGGCCAAAGACAAAGTTGCAAGAAACGCGCCGCCAACACTCTCACTCTCTCGACTGCCAGTATTTAGATCGCCACCGCACACTGGAGGGCCTAGTCAGTTGCAGCTACAACTGAAACGTCCCCTTAGAAAAATTATACATGACTGTGCTTAAACTGACACACAATATTTTTTTGCGCAACGCAATCTGACTTTTAGTAATCCCTACAAAAGAATGGCCCTGACTAACATTAACCTATACCATTCATGAATCACTTACCTCACAAAAATCTTCGTTACTCGAACTACTGCAATACAGCGTGCGCCACTACTGCCAGCTAAATAAAAGATTCTAACTACTGAAGTCACTAACTACTGATAGGCCTAGTTAGCAAATGAAAGATTTTGATAGAGAACAAACAATGTATTTACCTTAATAGTGTTCAAAAGTCATAATATATACAGCAGTTCATGACATCCAGTCTTACAAAAGCACTGTCTCTGATGGACACACGTCCAGATCATCAGCTCTCAAAACGCCGCCATTTCTCTCCCCACATGCACCACTGCTGGCGGCTCACCTCCAACTGCGCAACGCTACGCGCTGTTAACAGCCAACTGCCCAACACTACAATAGCCAACAACAATGCAAACCAGCCACAGACTGCACGCAGCACAGCCAGTGATTTTCATACAGACCTAAACAGCCTACTTACATAACCCAGTCAGTCTTCCAGTGAGTCAAGGAGTCGAGTCATCAGTCGGGAGTCGCAGTCGCAGTTAGCTCAGCCTTTATCTCAGTGTCAGTCACCACCTAGAGACCAGACTAGTGTACATAGCGTGACCTGTACTTCATCAGCTGTGAAGCTAACGTGGACTATTATGGAGGAGCTTGAACCACAACATCTGGACTATCTTAAGTTAAGTAGCTTTATTATTCCTGTGGATAATGAACCCTGTCAATACATGCGTGCAGTTGTGTTATAGAAAGGGGACACTGGCCAACTAACATTCTCTCCTTATGAAACTTCCTGGCAGATTAAAACTGTGTGCCCGACCGAGACTCGAACTCGGGACCTTTGCCTTTCGCGGGCAAGTGTTCTACCATCTGAGCTACCGAACCACGACTCACGCCCGGTCTCACAGCTTCACTTCTGCCAGTATCTCGTCTCCTACCTTCCAAACTTTACAGAAGCTCTCCTGCGAACCTCCTGGTCGTGCTTCGGTAGCTCAGATGGTAGAGCACTTGCCCGCGAAAGGCAAAGGTCCCGAGTTCGAGTCTCGGTCGGGCACACAGTTTTAATCTGCCAGGAAGTTTCATATCAGCGCACACTCCGCTGCAGAGTGAAAATCTCATTCTGGAAACAACCCCCAGGCTGTGGCTAAGCCATGTCTCCGCAATATCCTTTCCTTCAGGAGTGGTAGTTCTGCATGGTTCGCAGGAGAGCTTCTGTAAAGTTTGGAAGGTAGGAGACGAGATACTGTCAGAAGTGAAGCTGTGAGACCGGGCGTGAGTCGTGCTTCGGTAGCTCAGATGGTAGAGCACTTGCCCGCGAAAGGCAAAGGTCCCGAGTTCGAGTCTCGGTCGGGCACACAGTTTTAATCTGCCAGGAAGTTTCATATCAGCGCACACTCCGCTGCAGAGTGAAAATCTCATTCTGGAAACATCCCCCGGCTGTGGCTAAGCCATGTCTCCGCAATATACTTTCTTTCAGGAGTGCTAGTTCTGCAAGGTTCGCAGGAGAGCTTCTGTAAAGTTTGGAAGGTAGGAAACGAGATACTGGCAGAAGTGAAGCTGTGAGACCGGGCGTGAGTCGTGCTTCCGTAGCTCAGATGGTAGAGCACTTGCCCGCGAAAGGCAAAGGTCCCGAGCTCGAGTCTCCGTCGGGCACACAGTTTTAATCTGCCAGGAAGTTTAATATCAGCGCACCCTCCGCTGCAGAGTGAAAATCTCATTCTCTCCTTGTTTCCCATTGTACATGCCTGTAGTGACAACGAGACAACACAAAAGTTATGATCTGACATAAGTTGGTGTAATGATTAGCAAATATTATGTGAGCAAGGAAAGAGGGAAGTCTATAGTGAGGAGCCATTTTACTGATATGAATGTGTAAATCACAATTGCCCAGCTTTCTCTCCAGCAATGATGGTTTTGTGAACGGCAAATGCTAGAGGAATAAAGTTGTGTTGCTGCAGCTCGTGGTTTGAAATGCATTATTTCAAATACTGCTGTAGACAATTTCTTCAAAACAATTATAAGGACAGATATGAGTCATGAGATTAGCACATATCTGCCTCGGTGTGAGAATTTTTACAATGTCGTACCGTACTGTCCAACTATCGCTGTTCAAAATGGTATTATTTCTATTTTTCCAGACATTTTTTCTCTCTAAGCCTGGATATTCGCGTTCAGTTAGGTTCCGTGTTGATTCCGCTGAGAGCATGGAATATAAATTGGTCGCTGTGACAGAACGTGTATTGGAAATCATCGCTTTCAAATAACTTGGGCTAAGTGGTACTTTGGCGCATGGTACAGGTGTGCGTTCACTATCGGCAGGTTTCTTGGTATTTACTTATCTAGTAGCTCGAGACAGGACATCGGATACGAAAGCCAATGGGGTTCTAAAGTACCCCTACACTACGGTGTATGTAAGGTTTCATTATGACACTTGTACCTAATGTTCCGCTATTGGTGAAAATAAAGCATCGAGTCCGAAGGTGAAAGCTTATCGTCAGAATGTACACTATTACAGCCTGATTGCTATTGGACGAGTGTCTATTACCGCGTACAACAGCGACCGAAATGAGGAAAATATGGTTCTGAATTAAGTTTTTTTTTGTAGTTAGCCGTAATTTTGAATGCCACACCATTGTTACTATGAATTTAGATTACAGAATAGGAAGGTCGTCAGCTCCAAAAACGAGCAAAACTAACTTTGGTAAATGATTGTATTGGCTTTAAAATCATGGAAATATCGCTTGAGAAAGGCAAAGCAGCAACTCGACAAAACGCAAATGCGCTAACGTCTGACATGAACATAAAAGAAGTTAATGTGGAATCCAGTATATTAGTTACCTTAATGACCACTAATAATAAGCAATGAGTAAAAAATGTTCAAATGTGTGTGAAATCTTGTGGGACTTAACCGCTAAGGTCATCAGTCCCTAAGCTTACACACTACTTAACCAAAACTATCCTAAGGACAAAGACATACACCCATACCCGAGGGAGGACTCGAACCTCCGCCGGGACCAGCCGCATAGTCCATGACTGAGGCAAAGAGTAGCAACACTTCATGGAAACTGTACTACGTTACGTAACTCACGATAATGCTGTCTGTTTGAAAAACTGTTTATCATTCTTTACTTATTACTTTCCAAATGACAAGGTCTCAAATTAATGTCGTTATAACTTTCACTCAAGCAAAACCTCTTATTCAGTACTACTGTTAAGTAAACACCATATCACGTACATAATACAGCAGAAATTTCTAAAACTATTTTGACTACATGAAAGCCATCAGACTTTTGACACAGAAAACGAATTTCAATTAAATCACTTTCAATTGAACCTGATTGTCAGCAGCTGTAATGCAATACTTCTTAGAACACTGTAGTTAAATCCGATTTTGAACCCAATAAGTACTTCATTAATAATCAACTGCAAATTTATTTAGTTCTGGCTTCTTATTTCTTTCGTTTTCGACTTTCTCGGACTATATGGTGAAAGGATAGGACCCTGCTGATGGTAAAAGACCAAGGTTAATGGAGTTTCCTTTCACACGTTTGTCTTTCATTAAATACACTATAATGTTTCAAACAGTTACGAAGACGCTGGCATGCCTATTACACAGCTACAAAATACTGGTTGGATCTGACTTTGCAATTGGTTGGTTCTGGTTCGAAGAAGTACTTGTTATGAAGTCCATTATTGGCTACAGGCTACTCTTGATTACCGAGCAGCGTGAACAAATTTGGGATACGCAAATTCTTACCACTCATAATTTGCCTGGCCAGGTATAACAACTTTTCGAGGCAAAACACTCTGGTATTTGTGCACCTACACATACGTCTGGTCCATACATGCTTTGCACTTACTTCGTTCGGCGGGGTCAGGGATTTTCTCTGCCTCGTGATGGCTGGGTGTTGTGTGCTGTCCTTAGGTTAGTTAGGTTTAAGTAGTTCTAAGTTCTAGGGGACTTATGACCACAGCAGTTGAGTCCCATAGTGCTCAGAGCCATTTGAACCATTTTGAACTTACTTCGTTGCGTTCACCTCTACGCCTGGGCCAACACGCGCCAGCGATGTTGTTGTTAAACGAAAGATATTCTCTTGACGTTACATTATAGAATGTAAATATCTATGAAGTGAGTTTTAGGGTGCGCGGAACGAGAATGCTGTCCGTAACATTTCCAGCAACGTAAGTCGCGTGATATTGGGACGGCGCACTTTATCCCGAATACCGTTTAGCGTATTTAGAGTGTTATTACTTCGCTGCTACAGATATATCACCTTCATAAGTATCGTATAACTTTGTATATGTGTTTTATAGGCGTCTTAACAGTGTGATGCCAACAGCTGAAGTTGGCTTAAAGAAGTGAAGAACACCGGTACTGTACCTTATTTACCACAGTATCATAGCTCAGGTTACTCAAACGTTTTTTGGTTAACACTACAATAAGTGACAGCCAATAACATTTTCTTAGGTTTTCTGTTGCACAGATCCATATTGTCGAAGCTGTTATAATTAACTACTTTACAATGAAATTGAATAGGAATATGTATCATGCAAAGGTACTTAGATACACGCAAGAGTTTCAGAACCTGCGTAAATTGGAGGAAATAAATCTGACTGTTAGGTGTAAACTTGATCTACATATGAGCGTAGAACTAATATGTTTACTCTGACTGGCAGTTTACTCAAACACTTGCAGATTTATCTAGACTTGTCTCGTGAACACATGTTCATAAAATCGCAGAAACTATGTTTACAATACTGGACTTTGTAATAGCGCATCTTGATATTTTTCAACATATGAAGTGCCTCTTATAAACATAACATTCACAATTATACATTTGTTGTACACACGTATGGAAAGTAACTGGCCTTCCTTGCATACACAGCTCCTTACATCGGGAGCAACAACATTGCTCCATGTCTGTTGCTAAAACTCAAATGTGCAGCAAGGTATATAAAACAAGGCGAATATATGTAATATTCAAGTTTCACTATTACCGCATATTGGGGACAAGCACTGTGGTGCAAAAATCACGTGACAAGCTCGGTTTGATGTTGAGAATAAGCGCAGTAGGCTATGTTTGGTTCACAGCTATAAAAACTACACATATCAGAAAAGAGGTTTGCTTCACCTCGGTTCCGAGACTTCCGGAGCCAGTACAGAAAATTGGAATACAGATAAATATAAAAATCATTTCCGCCATTTTCGTCGCTCATGAAAACCACACATTGGATGTTGTACCACCATACAGCGAGAACTTCAGAGGTGGTGGTCCAGATTGCTGTACACACCGGTACCTCTAATACCCAGTAGCACGTCATTTTGCATTGATACATGCCTGTATCCGTCGTGGCATAGTATCCACAAGTTCTACAAGGCAATCTTGGTCCAGATTGTCCCACTCCTCAACGGCGATTTGACGTAGTGTTGGCGGATCTCGTCTCCATAAACAGCCCTTTCCAATCCATTCCAAGCATGTTCGATAGGGTTCATCTCTCAATAACATAGTGGCCACTCTACTCGCGCGATGTCGTTACCGTGAAGGAAGTCATTCACAAGATGTGCACGATGGAGGCGCGAATTGTCGTCCATGAAGACGAATGCCTCGCCAATATGTTGCCGATATGGTTGGACTATCGATCTTCGGATGGCATTCACGTACCGTACAGCCGTTGCGGCGTCTTCCATGACCACCATCGGCGTGCGTCGGCCCCACATAATGCAACCCCAAAACAGCAGGGAACCTCCACCTTTCAGCACTCGCTGGACAGTGTGTCTAAGGCGTTCAGCCTGACCGGGTTGCCTCCAAACACGTCTCCGACGATTGTCTGGTTGAAGGCATATGCGACACTCGTTGGTGAAGTGGACGTGATGCCAATCCAGAGCGATCCATTCGGCATGTTGTTGGGCCCATCTGTACCGCGTTGGATGGTGTCGTGGTTGCAAAGATGGACCTCGCCATGGACGTCGTGAGTGAAATTGCGCATCATGCAGTCCATTGCGCACAGTTTGAGTCGTAACATGACGTCCTGTCGCTGCACGAAAAGCATTGTTGAACCAGGTTGCTTTGCTGTCAGGGTTCCTCAGAACCATGATTCGTAGGTAGCGGTCTTCCACTGCCTGAGCGAGGCATCACATCGACAGTTCGTGTCTCTCTGTATCTCCTCCTTGTCCGACGCCTGGACACTATCCTTGTTGAGAGCCCTTACTGGCAAAAAGTAACAATTCGGATGAGTTGGAACCGCGGTATTGACCGTCTAGGCATGGTTGAAGTACAGACAGCTTATCTTCTTCCTGGTGGAATGTCTGGAACTGATCGGCTGTCGGACCCCCTCCATCTACAGGGTGGCGCATGAAATGTGTAACCATTTTATTTTTGAAACTAAACTTTATTGTCAATACAATCCGAAAGGAACATATACTACAATGCAGAACCGTCCATGGAGATTTGTTCTCACTCAGCACATGCTCAATATGTCCACCATTTCGTTTCCTAACTTCCTTCAAACTAACACTGAAGTTAGTGATTACCCTACGGCACATGTCTTCCGTAATTTCACTGCAAGCTTGAAGAATAAGTCTTCTGAGCTCCATAAAATCACGTGGACGTTTCGGGAAAATTTTTTCCTTTAGGTATCGCCAAAGAAAAGAGTCAAAAAGAGTCACATGGATTGAGGTCTGGACTATTGGGGCGGGGTGGGGGGGGGGGCAATTTTGTCCGTCATTGAAGCGACGTGGAAACCTGAGTGAAATGATCCGCATGTCGAAATGCTAGTGTAAAAACTCCAACACCGTGTTTACAGTATGTGGCCTTGCTCCATCTTGCATGAACCACTGCGTGTTGAAGGGCAAGGCACTAGCAAGAAGCTGTTGAATGAAGCTATTGCGAAGCATGCTCAAACAACGCTCGCTGTTCACAGTTTCTTCATAGAAAAAGGGTCCAATAATTCCGTCACTGGAAACTGCTGCCCACGCTGCAATCCTCGGAGCATAATGTTGTCGTTCGTGAAGCACTTGTTGGTTTTCTGTGGCCCACAAGCGTACATTTTGTTTGTTAACCTCACAGTCTAAATGAAAGTGCGCCTCGTCTGAAAACCAAACGTTGTTGGCAGTTCCTTCCCTATCCTCCGTCCACTGAGCAAACAGTAGTCTCTGCTGCTTGTGTTCTTCAGTGAGCTTCTGTGCACAGCTCATCTTGTATGGGTACATATGGAGGTCACTTTTAAGAATGCATTGAACGGAGCGTCTGGATATTCCCAGTTGCACTGCTGCCTTTCTACACGATTTCCCGGGACTTCTCTGTACAGCAACTCGTACCGCTTCAATATTCTCCGGCGAACAAACAGGCTTAGGTCGAGGTCGCTTCGCTTCCAATGCTGTTCCTTCCTGTACAAATGAATCGTACAACCTGTGGATGGTCTTCTCGGAAGGGTCCCATCGTGTGTTAAACTGTTGTCGAAAACGCCTCTGCATCACAACAAGGCTTTTCGTTTCATGAAAAAGTAACACAATTGCCGATCGTTGCTGTGTCGTCAGTCTTCCATTGTCAGCCATTGCTGCTTACTAGTCTCCTAGCGGCAGTATCGTGAATTACACGTCATTTCGGAACTCATTTGTTTTCCCAAGCTCTGCTGGTACTGCTGTAGAGATCCTTACGGGATATCTAATGTGTGTCGTAAATTGTGAAAGAAACAATTGGTAACACATTTCGTGCGCCACCTTGTAATAGGCGCTGCCCATGCATGGTTTAGTGACATCTCTGAATGGTCAAAATGACTGTGTCTCTGATATAATATCCATAGTCAATGTCTATCTCCACTAGTTCTGGGAACCGGGTTCATGATAAGCTTTTTTGATGTGTGTATGTTTATACAATGAGAGCTTCCATGAAATGGCCAGCGAGTTAACTACAAGGATTAGACGAGTTAACTACAAGGATCTGACATGAATAATTACTGCTTATCCTGTCAACATACATCATACATTACATTTTCATAAACATTAGTAACAGGCAAAATTCAAGTTTTTACAAAAAAGAGGTTATAAGCTCGAGAAATCAATTAGCTGAAAATTACCTGACGTACTGTGTTGTAGTGTTACATGGTAAGTATAAAGAGGCACACTGTGAGCTGAAACTCAAGCATACGTCCTGGTAATTTCACTCCTGTCATTGTTATTCTGCAACTGGGACACGCAATAACATCATAGGATGTCTACCCAATACAGCAGGCTGTACTTGCTTTTTAGAAACAGTCGTGCCCCAAGCACTGGTATAAAATACATAATTATTTAAAAATTAGTAATCCCAGTGCTGAGAAAGAGCAGCACGCGTACAAGCGGTTGATGAGAGAGGTCCGCTGATAGCCAGGGGCTGCTCATTAGAATCCCGCCACAGGCGTGGGTGTAGCAGCACGACGCGGTAGACCGTGGGCAGGGCAGCGCAGACCACACAGTAGTGGCGTGAAAAGAGAGGGGGGGGGGGGGGGAGGGCGTGGCGGGACGCGTTGCCCCCCACACACCCGTTTCACGCCTGCCTGGATACCGAGTGCGCTGTGGTGTGCTGTAGGGTTCTCTGGTGCGCCGTCCCGTATGCGGCAGCTGGCACGTGGTCTTGAGCGTGACGTAAGTCAGCTCATGAATTCGAGCAGGCTCCACTTTTCCCGCTATTGCTACATCACTACGTAAACGTGAAGGTATAGCACGTTCCAATACCCTACTCAAAGTGTTCTCTTAAAGCTAACGTCAAAGGCAAATATTACATGGGCCGGATCTTTTTTTAGTCATTGGGCTTACAAAGATGACACTAACAAAAGTCGGCTAAACACAATGCATAGCCAAAACATGATGAGTACCTGAAACTTCCTGGCAGATTAAAAAATCTGGTGGCTCATACCTCCTGAAATTTACCAACCGCTTGCCGAATTCATAACACACAGAACAGTTGCTATATTGCTCTCCAGAGGTTGATCAACCCACTACTAAACAGGTACTCATCATTCCAGAATGAGATTTTCACTCTGCAGCGGAGTGTATGCTGATATGAAACTTCGTGGCAGATTAAAACAGTGTGCCGGACCGAGACTCGAACTCGGGACCTTTGCCTTCCGCGGGCAAGTGCTCTACCAACTGAGCTCCCAAAGCACGACTCACGCTTCGTCCTCACAGCTTTACTTCTGCCAGTAAGTCGTCTACTACCTTCCAAACTTTACAGAAGCTCTCCTGCGAACCGCTGCAGAGTGAAAACCTCATTCTGGAAACATCCCCCAGGCTGTGGCTAAGGCACGTCTCCACAATATCCTTTCTTTCAGGAGTGATAGTTCTGCAACGTTCGCAGGAGAGTTTCTGTAAAGTTTGGAAGGTAGGAGACGAGGTATTGGCAGAAGTAAAGCTGTGAGGACGAGGCGTGAGTCGTGCTTGGGTAGGTCAGATGGTAGAGCACTTGCCCGCTAAAGGCAATGGTCCCGAGTTCGAGTATCGGTCCGGCACACTGTTTTAATCTGCCACGAAGTTTCATATCAGCATACACTCCGCTGCAGAGTGAAAATCTCATTCTGGAATGATGAGTACCTGTTTAGTAGTGGGTTGATCAACCTCTGGAGAGCAATATAGCAACTGTTCTGTGTGTTATGAATTCGGCAAGCGGTTGGTAAATTTCAGGAGGTATGAGCCACCAGATATCGACGCAGGAGTCACTCAGTTCCCGTAAACTACAGTTCGGTGATCTGTGGACAGGGAAAACCACCTGGTAGCGCCAGTCTACCTTTCGGTTATCGACATATGGGATGATTCAGCTACGCTTGCCGAAGCAGATTTATGCAACTCACAGTGTTATAAGTGGCCTTCAGAAACCATGCGCGAGACGTTTATATTCTCTCGCGCTGTACGAGAGAACTGGTAGTCCAACAGAAAAAAACGAACAGGGCGTTTTTTTAGGTTATTTAATAGAGTTAAATTTTGTACTCGGATAAGTTTCCTCTGGAGGCTGTAGTTTCCAAGTTATTCAAGAAGAGCCTACAAAACTAACCTTCCAACGCATCTGCACTCCCACACTGGTCACTATTCTGTGTTGTTTGTGGCAGTCCCTCTTCCCACTCTTCTCATCTCTATTGGCTCGGCTATAACATTAATTAAAACGTTCACAGTAATTTGACAGTCATATGCTAGACGATTAAAAAGATGTAACTGTTTATTTTATGCTGCTGAAATTCACACAATTGTTAGGTAAAATTTACATGAACGTTACTTATAAGATTTGTAACTGCTTTACTTAGCCCTTTGCGTAATAAAGCTACTCAATGAAGACCAAAAATGTTCGATTGTGAGAGATAATTCCTGCAGTGCCATGAAAAACATACCAGAAATCTTGACCTGGGGAAGTGGGGTTGGCCGAGTGTTAGAGTGGGGGTACATTTCAAGGTCATTTTTGTACGTTGTTCTTCAATAACGAAAACGTATCCCTGTACAAAATTTAACTAACCAAATTTCCTACAAGTAGGTGCTGTTAATTTTTCTGTAGGACCGATAGTTTGCGTGTAGCCAGTTTTAAAATATGAAAAACTCGTGCATGGTTTCGAAGGCGAGATGTGCCTTTGCGGCTTGCTTGCATTAAACGACATCTTTTGGGGGCAGTCGAATCACCGTGCTTGCTCAATGTCAGAACATAACGTGTGAAATCAACGTATTCGAACCAGACCCTAATCTAGACTTCCAATACTAAGGAAAAATCGTCTCCAAGATAATGATACTGTGGCTTTCCTTGCGTAATCTTCATCAAAGATGTACTCTTGGAACCTAGAAACTAACCAAAGAAACCTAGTGTCAAAAACACATTTGTTAGACTCACTACCTGTAACAGACGACGAATGCATTTATTTTTTTTCTAAATTCCAACTGGTTTGGGCGCGTACATGACGCCTTTGCAATCAGAACCGTGCTGTTGCGTGCGTGGTAACCACCTATAGTGCACCACAGGTACCAACCGTAAGCACAGGTGCAACTCAAGCTCCACACGTTATGTAGTAGAAATCCTCTACAACAGCTCTTTGTATTGTGACAGACAATATGTGTAACTGTGTTTAAAAAACCATAGTTATAACACTGAAAATTACTCTCTACACCAGCAAAATGCTTTAACACTTTCTAGTCGGAGTTCTCTGTCTTGCTTGCTTATTGTTTCCTCCTGAATCTAGCACTTGTCGTATATCTTTCGTCTTTGCGTATAGCTTACATCTATTTTCTTGACAATAAACAAACGATTTGGGAGACAATCTGAGCACCCGTTCAAATGGTTCAAATGGTTCAAATGGCTCTGAGCACTATGGGACTCAACTGCTGTGGTCATCAGTCCCCTAGAACTTAGAACTACTTAAACCTAACTAACCTAAGGACATCACAAACATCCATGCCCGAGGCAGGATTCGAACCTGCGACCGTAACAGTCGCACGGTTCCGGACTGCGCGCCTAGAACCGCGAGACCACCGCGGCCGGCTGAGCAGCCGTCTTCGGTTGTTTGTAGATGACGCTGTCGTTTTTCGACTAATAAATTCACCAGAAGATCAAAACAAACTGCAAAACGATTTAGAAAAGATATCTGAATGGTGCGAATAAAGTGGGGCAGTTGACGCTAAATAACGAGAAGTCTGAGGTCATCCACATGTGTCCTAAAAGGAACTCGTTAAACTTCGGTTACACGATAAATCAGTCTAATCTAAAAGCCGTAAATTCAACTAAATACCTAAGTATTACAATTACAAACAACTTAAATTGGAAGGAACACATAGAAAATGTTGTTGGTTCAAAAAATGGTTCAAATGGCTCTGAGCTCTATGGGACTTAACTTCTAAGGTCATCAGTCCCCTAGAACTTAAAACTACTTAAACCTAACTAACCTAAGGACGTCACTCACATCCATGCCCGAGGCAGGATTCGAACCTGCGACCGTAGCGGTCGCGCTGTTCCAGACCGTAGCGCCTAGAACCGCTCGGCCACCACGGTTCAAATGGTTCTGAGCACTATGGGACTCAACTTCTGAGGTCATTAGTCCCCTAGAACTTAGAACTAGTTAAATCTAACTAACCTAAGGACAGCACACACATCCATGCCCGAGGCAGGATTCGAACCTGCGACCGCAGCGGTCTCGCGGTTCCAGACTGCAGCGCCTAGAACCGCACGGCCACTTCGGCCGGCAAAATGCTGTGGGGAAGGCTAACCAAAGACTGCGTTTTATTGGCAGGACACTTAGAAAATGTAACATACCTACTAAGGAGAATTTCTACACGACGCTTGTCCGTCCTCTTTGGAATACTGCTGCGCGGTGTGGGTGCCTTACCGGGTAGGACTGACGGAGTACATCGAAAAAGCTCAAAGAAAGGCAGCAAGTGTTGTATTATCGCGAAATATGGGACAGAGTGTCACAGAAATGATACAGGATTTGGGCTGGACATCATTAAAAGAAAGGCGTTTTTCGTTGCGACAGAATCTTCTCACGAAATTCCAATCACCAACTTTCTCCTCAAAAATGAAAAAATGTTTTGTTGAAACCGACCTACATAGGGAGGAACGATCACCACGATAAAATACGTGAAATCAGAGCTCGTACGGAAAGATATAGGTGTTCATTATTTCCGCGAGCTATACGAGATTGAAATAATAGAGAATTGTGAAAGTGGTTCGATTAACTCTCTGCCAGGCACTTAAATGTGATTCGCAGAGTATCCATGTAGATGTAGATGTAGAATCTAGAAAACCTTGCACCATTTTACATGGTCGGATAAAAAGCCAAAGTTGTAACATTAAAACTACTTTCTACATCAGCAAAATGCTTTAACACTCTCTAGTCAGAGTTGTGTAGTTCTGTGTCTTAGATGCTTATTATTTCCTCTTGAATTTAGCACTTGCTGTATACCATTCGTCTTTACCTATAGCTTACATCTGTTTTCTTGACAATTTCGAAAACTTTGCAGGGTGACAAATCGTTTGAATATGAAAGCACGCTTCTCGTGTTTACCACACGATGATGTGCAAATCCCGCAACATGTCGATAGAACTGTCCGACATCTTCATGTGGTGGTAGATGCTGTTGTAATTGCTACAAGACGCGAGTGACGGTAACCGAGCGGCGAAGTTGACATTTTTTATCAGGCGAACAGCAGGCAATAAGAGTGAGCGGGAAGGCGCTCACAGTTGGAGGAAACCGCGGCTCTTTGTGCCCCCTGCTGGGAGCCGCAAAAAGGCCTTACGGGCGTGCGCTGTGGCCAAACTCTGCGTTATCGGTCGCTCCGTCGGTTAAAATCTGAATTAAACCTCACCAGTGCATTGCGTCGAATCATGAATCTGAAGTTCTTGTTTCTTCTGTTTTTACTTTATCGGCACCAGTGCTAGATTTCAGCTCAACTGAAAACCTGCATCCCTGTTGATAAGATTATCCGCCTTACGGATACGTATGGCCTTCTTAAGAATGCGTGCCGTTCGTGTCTATCAGAATAGCCGATATGTTGGAACACCGTTCTTAAGTGCTATGGCTCGCCGGGCAGACTGTCACTGAGACCACAGCCTTAAACAGGGTGTTACAAAACGGTACGGCCAAACTTTCAGGAAACATTCCACACACACAACGAAAGAAAATGTGTTATGTGGACATGTGTCCGGAAACGCTTACTTTCCATGTTAGAGCTCATTTTATTACTTCTCTTCAAATCACATTAATCTTGGAATGGAAACACACAGCAACAGAACGTACCAGCGTGTCGTCAAACACTTTGTTACAGGAAATGTTCAAAATGTCCTCCGTTAGCGAGGATACATGCATCCACCCTCCGTCGCATGGAATCCCTGATGCGCTGATGTAGCCCTGGAGAATGGCGTATTGTATCACAGCCGTCCACAATACGAGAACGAAGAGTCTCTACATTTGGTACCGGGGTTGCGTAGACAAGAGCTTTCAAATGCCCCCATAAATGAAAGTCAAGAGGGTTGAGGCCAGGAGAGCGTGGAGGCCATGGAATTGGTTCGCCTCTACCAATCCGTCGGTCAACGAATCTGTTGTTGAGAAGCGTACAAACACTTCGACTGAAATGTGCAGTAGCTCCATCGTGCATGAACCACATGTTGTGTCGTACTTGTAAAGGCACATGTTCTAGCAGCACAGGTAGAGTATCCCGTATGAAATCATGATGACATGCTCCATTGAGCGTAGGTGGAAGAACATGGGGCCCAATAAAGACATCACCAACAATGCCTACCCAAACGTTCACAGAAAATCTGTGTTGATGACGTGCTTGCACAATTGCATACGGATTCTCGTCAACACACACATGTTGATTGTGAAAATTTACAATTTGATCACGTTGGAATGAAGCCTCATCCGTAAAGAGAACATTTGCACTGAAATGAAGATTTACACATTGTTGGATGAACCATTCGCAGAAGTGTACCCGTGGATGCCAATCAGCTGCTGATAGTGCCTGCACACACTGTACATGGTACGGAAACAACTGGTTCCTCCGTAGCACTCTCCATACAATAACGTGGTTAACGTTACCTTGTACAGCAGCAACTTCTCTGACGCTGACATTAGGGTATCGTCAACTGCACGAAGAATTACCTCGTCCATTGCAGGTGTCCTCGTCGTTCTAGGTCTTCCCCAGTCGCTAGTCATAGGCAGGAATGTTCCGTGCTCCCTAATACGCCGATCAATTGCTTCTAACGTCTTCCTGTCGGGACACCTTCGTTCTGGAAATCTGTCTCGATGCAAACGTACCGCACCACGGCTATTACCCCGTGCTAATCCATACATCAAATGGGCATCTGCCAACTCCGCATTTGTAAACATTGCACTGACTGCAAAACCACGTTCGTGATGAACACTAACCTGTTGATGCTACGTACTGATGTGCTTGATGCTAGTAATGTAGAGCAATGAGTCGCATGTCGACAGAAGCACCGAAGTCAACATTACCTTCCTTCAATTGGGCCAACTGGCGGTGAATCGAGGAAGTACAGTACATACTGACGAAACTAAAATGAGCTCTAACATGGAAATTAAGCGTTTCCGGACACATGTCCACGTAACATCTTTTCTTTATTTGTGTGTGAGTAATGCATCCTGAAAGTTTGGCCGTACCTTTTTGTAACACCCCGTATACACCAAAGAGTGTAAGACACTAACACGTTGTGCAGGGTGATAACTGTGTGAGTTGGTTTGCGGTAGATACTATGTCCCAGTGTATCGTCAACTTCTCCTTGAGCCATGACATTCAGGAGTGGTATCATGGCATCTTCCTCCAATTCCATGGTGAACTGTATATTCGGATGCAATGAATTCATATGCCGGAAACACATAGGAATGTCACCATTCCCGTGCGGCTACACCACAAATACATCATCTGCATACCGCCAGAGGCAGGAAAGTTGAACTTTTGCAGTGCTTTTTTCTCATAGTGTCATATAAAATAGTCGGCCACCAGAGGACTTGTCAAGGCAACACCGTCCAATGGTTGAAAATATAGGGTAATGAATAAGAAATAAGTTCAGGTAAGCCAATGTTTCAACAGTGACACAATGTCTTCCTAAAACTAGCTGCTGATAAGCCCTAACGAGTCGTACACACGTAGTTAAGTAAGTAATGATACAAAATCAAAGCTAACCATAATATGCGACGATTTAGCTAAAGTCCCTTCAGGTGTGCCCATGAAGTCCTCTTAATTCCGAAGACAAGTATTAAGAGTTAAATAAGACTTGAACCAAGCCTGGATGTGGGGAAAGCACTGTGTAAAAGTGTCTCCCTCAAACCGATTCAGAGTTATACTTGCCGGCCACAAGTTATCATCATCGTGCACAGTGTGGTAGTGTCTTATATTCTTTGGTACATAGAGCACACGTGGACTCAGATACCGACAATCTGCCTGGAGAGATACAACACCTAAGAGCGGTATTCCATCAGAACGGCTACTCCGGTAGACAAATACGCCATGCATCCCGCTCTAAGCAAGGGGCATCCACTGCAATGGTTTTCTTCCCGTATTTAGGCGGCATATCTTCAAGAGATGAAAGAATCATCAACAATAGAAAGATTCCTCAAGACACACCACATCAAGTGCGTTTCTCGGCCATTTGTAATATTGAGGAATTTGTTGTGTTCCGTCGAAAACAATCTTCTACTCTAGCGGTGTTTCTAATGCCAGCCGATCAGATTACAACAAATAATTTAGACTAGAAATCTCGTAATTCGGAAACTAAATAAAACTTCATGAAAGTAAAATACTACTCCTTTCCATAAAATGAATTACTAAAAATATAATAGTCAACTCCCCTTCTGGCTGCCTCTTACAAAATCAGTCACACTCGGACTTGTTACAAATTCTGCTACAGCACAACAATTTTCTCATCCTTGCACTTACGTAGCTTTTTTTAAAAAAAATGAAATTTTCAGTTTATTTATGTCCTTCCTTCACTCTCTCAGTCTCCCCAGAACACTTACTCAACGAAAACACGATGAAATAATAATAGTCCGAAGTACTTTTAATTACACCGGAAATCTGTGGTAATGAAACTAAAGAAAATCGCAGAAAATTAGATTTTATGAACCTATCCTCTTGGTCGTAGTTTCACTTGTGCGATAGATGAATAGCCGGCCGAAGTGGCCGTGCGGTTAAAGGCGCTGCAGTCTGGAACCGCAAGACCGCTACGGTTGCAGGTTCGAATCCTGCCTCGGGCATGGATGTTTGTGATGTCCTTAGGTTAGTTAGGTTTAACTAGTTCTAGGGGACTAATGACCTCAGCAGTTGAGTCCCATAGTGCTCAGAGCCATTTGAACCATAGATGAATAAATTGCACTCCCAAACTCGGTATCAAAATTCCAGGTCGGTTATTATGTGTTTTAGAAAAAAAATGTATGTTCGTGTGTATTGAAGTCATTGATTTGAAATTTTAACAGAGTGGTTGTGTTATTCAGAGAATTTAATATACAAAGAACGAAAAAGATCGATTAATATTTAATAGTACTTCTTCAGATTCACTGAGTGTATTTGTAACGTACTGCACGTAGCATTAAGCAAGTACACGGCTTGCTCGACTCAGTAGCCAGCGTCAGCTGTGGAACCATGGGAACCAAAATCTCTCTCTTCCCCACTCCACGCTAAGCCACGATTTCAACGCAAGACAACAACACGTAACAATTTGCTACTTACAAGAGGTCTTGATTTTTCTTACGCCTTGCTTCTAGTGTCGAGCACAATATCAGGATTGTCTCTCGAGTGCGATTGCCTTGTCTGAAGCAAACTGATCGCCAGCTATAAGATAACCAATTTTACTTTCCACTGCCTGCCGGACTGGCCGAGTGGTGCTAGGCGTTACAGTCTGGAACCGCGCGACCGCTCGGGTATGGATGTGTGTGATGTCCTTAGGTTAGTTAGGTTTAAGTAGTTCTGAGTTCTAGGGGACTGATGACCTCAGAAGTTAAGTCCCATAGTACTCAGAGCCATTTTACTTTCCACTTCTTTGTACACTGTCTGATTAAAGAATCAGGACACCCATTAGTGGACAATAATGTAGGATGTGTGCACCCTCCACCTTTATAGCGGCTTGAACTCTGCTGGCTAAAATTTAATGAGTGTCTATATGTCTGAGGAGGATTTGCAACCCGTTCTTCCTCGAGATACGATACTAAAGAAGGTAGATATGCTGATCGCAGTGATGTGGAGCAAAGTTTGTGTCCTAACTCATCCGAAATGTGTTCCATTGGACTAAGGTTCGGATTTTGGCCTAGTCAGTCCATTTCAGAAACCTTATTGTCCACAAACTAATGTCACAGATGCTGCTTTATGACAGTGTGCATCTTCACGGTGGTACAAACAATCATCGTTTATGAACTGTTTCTCTACTGTACGCAGTACGAAATACTGTGAAGTGTGCTCAGCTCCTTCCGCATCTTACGTTTACTTGAGCAGCATAGCAGGACCACACCCTAACCAAGAGAATCCCCCACCCACCGTAACACCACCTAATCTATACTTCTATGTCTATATCTCCATCTACATCTACATTTATACTCCGCAAGCCACCCAACGGTGTATGGCGGAGGGCACTTTACGTGCCATTGTCATTACCTCACTTTCCTGTTGCAGTCACGTATGGTTCGCGGGAAGAACGCCTGCCGGAAAGCCTCCGTGCGCCCTCGAATCTCTCTAATTTTACATTCGTGATCTCCTCGGGAGGTATAAGCAGGGGTAAGCAATATACTCGATACCTCATCCAGAAACGCACCCTATCGAAACCTGGACAGCAAGCTGCACCACGATGCAGAGCGCCTTTCTTGCAGAGTCTGCCACTTGAGTCTGCTAAACAATTCCGTAACGCTATCACGCTTACCACATAACCCTGTGACGAAACTCGTCGCTCTTCTTTAGAGCCTCTCCATCTCCTCTGTCAACCCGACCTCGTACGGAACCCACACTGACGAGCAGTACTCAAGTATAGGTCAAGCGAGTGTTTTGTAAGCCACCTCCTTTGTTAATGGACTACATTTTCTAAGGACTCCCCCAATGAATCTCAACCTAGCACCCGCCTCACCAACAATTAACTTTATATGATCATTCCACTTCAAATCGTTCCGTAAGCATACTCCCAGATATTTTACAGAAGTAACTGCAACCAGTGTTTGTTCCGCTATCATATAATCATACAATAATGGATCCTTCTTTCTAAGTATTCGCAATACATTACATTTGTCTATGTAAAGGGTCAGTTGCCACTCCCTGCACCAAGTGCCTATCAGCTGCAGATCTTCCTGCATTTCGCTGGAATTTTCTAATGCTGTAACTTCTCTGTATACTACAGCATCTTCCGCGAAAAGCTGCATGGAACTTTCGACTCTATCTACTAGGTCATTTATACAGGGTTATTACAAATGATTGAAGCGATTTCACAGCTCTACAATAACTTTATTATTTGAGATATTTTCACGATGCTTTGCACACACATACAAGAACTTAAAAAGTTTTTTTAGGCATTCACAAATGTTCGATATGTGCCCCTTTAGTGATTCGGCAGACATCAAGCCGAAAATCAAGTTCCTCCCACACTCGGCGCAGTATGTCCCCATCAATGTGTTCGAAAGCATCGTTGATGCGAGCTCGCAGTTCTGGCACGTTTCTTGGTAGAGGAGGTTTAGACACTGAATCTTACACATAACCCCACAGAAAGAAATCACATGGGGTTAAGTCGGGAGAGCGTGGCGGCCATGACATGAATTGCTGATCATGATCTCCACCACGACCGATTCATCGGTTTTCCAATCTCCTATTTAAGAAATGCCGAACATCATGATGGAAGTGCGGTGGAGCACCATCCTGTTGAAAGATGAAGTCGGCGCTGTCGGTCTCCAGTTGTGGCATGAGCCAATTTTCCAGCATGTCCAGATACACGTGTCGTGTAACGTTTTTTTCAAAGAAGAAAAAGGGGCCGTAAACTTTAAACCGTGAGATTGCACAAAACACGTTAACGTTTGGTGAATTGCGAATTTGCTGCACGAATGCGTGAGGATTCTCTACCGCCCAGATTCGCACATTGTGTCTGTTCACTTCAACATTAAGAAAAAAATGTTGCTTCATCACTGAAACCAAGTTTCGCACTGAACGCGTCCTCTTCCATGAGCTGTTGCAACCGCGCCGAAAATTCAAAGCGTTTGACTTTGTCATCGGGTGTCAGGGCTTGTAGCAACTGTAAACGGTAAGGCTTCTGCTTTAGCCTTTTCCGTAAGATTTTCCAAGCCGTCGGCTGTGGTACGTTTAGCTCCCTGCTTGCTTTATTCGTCGACTTCCGCGGGCTACGCGTGAAACTTGCCCGCACGCGTTCAACCGTTTCTTCGCTCACTGCAGGCCGACTCGTTGATTTCCCCTTACAGAGGCTTCCAGAAGCTTTAAACTGCGCATACCATCGCCGAATGGAGTTAGCAGTTGGTGGATCTTTGTTGAACTTCGTCCTGAAGTGTCGTTGCACTGTTATGACTGACTGATGTGAGTGCATTTCAAGCACGACATGCGCTTTCTCGGCTCCTGTCGCCATTTGTCTCACTGTGCTCTCGAGCGCTCTGGCGGCAGAAACCTGAAGTGCGGCTTCAGCCGAACAAAACTTTATGAGTTTTTCTACGTATCTGTAGTGTGTCGTGACCATATGTCAATGAATGGAGCTACAGTGAATTTATGAAATCGCTTCAATCATTTGTAATAGCCCTGTATATGTTGTGAAAAGCAATGGTCCCATAACACTCCCCCGTGGCACGCCAGAGGTTACTTTAACGTCTGTAGATTTCTATCCATTGACAACAACATGCTGTGTTCTGTTTGCTAAAATCTCTTCAATCCAGCCACACAGCTGTTCTGATATTCCGTAGGCGCTTACTTTGTTTATCAGGCGACAGTGCGGAACTGTATCGAGCGCCTTCCGGAAGTCAAGGAAAATGGCATATACCTGGGAGCCTGTATTTAATATTTTCTGGGTCTCATGAACAAATAAATCGATTTCGGTCTCACACGATCGCTGTTTCCGGAATCCATGTTGATTCCTACAGAGTAGATTCCGGGTTTCCAGAAATGATATGATACGCGAGCTAAAACATGTTCTAAAATTCTACAACAGATCGATGTCAGAGATATAGTCCTATAGATTTGCGCATCTGCTCGACGACCCGTCTTGAAAACTGGAACAACGTGTGCTCTTTTCCAATCATTTGGAACCTTCCGTTCCTCTAGAGACTTGCGGTACACGGTTGTTAGAAGGGGGCAAGTTCTTTCACGTACTCTGTGTAGAATCGAATTGGTATCCCCTCAGGTCGAGTGAACTGTCCTCTGTTGAGTTATTTCAATTGCTATTCTATTCATTGGACATTTATTTCGATGTCAGCCATTTTTTCTTTCGTGCGAGGATTTAGAAAAGGAACTGCAGTGCCGTCTTCCTCTGTGAAACAGCTTTGGAAAAAGGTGTTTAGTATTTCAGCTTTACGCGTGTCATCCTCTGTTTCAATGCCGTCATCATCCCGGAGTGTCTGGATATACTGTTTCGAGCCACTTACTGATTTAACCTGCCTCGTGATGACTGGGTGTTGTGTGATGTCCTTAGGTTAGTTAGGTTTAAGTAGTTCTAAGTTCTATGGGTCTGATGACCATAGATGTTAAGTCCCATAGTGCTCAGAGCCATTTGAACCATTTGAACTGATTTAACGTAAGACCAGAACTTCCTAGGATTTTCTGTCAAGTCGGTACATAGAATTTCACTTCCGAATTCACTGAACGCTTCACGCATAGCCCTCCTTACGCTAACTTTGACGTCGTTTAGCTTCTGTTTGTCTGAGAGGTTTTGGCTGCGTTTAAATTTGCAGTGAAGTTCGCTTTGCTTTCGCAGTAGTTTCCTAACTTTGTTGTTGAACCACGGTGGGTTTTTCCCGTCCCTCACAGTTTTACTCGGCACGTACCTACCTAAAACGAATTTTAAGATCGCCTTGAACTTTTTACTTTTTCCATAAACACTCAACATTGTCAGTGTCGGAACAGAAATTTTCGTTTTGATCTGTTAGGTAGTCTGCAATCTGCCTCTTATTACTCTTGCTAAACAGATGAAACTTCCTCCCTTTTATTTATTCCTGTTTACTTCCATATTCAGATCAAATTTATGTCTGCGCTGGAAACGATCGCAGATAATGTTCTCCAGGTATTCGCTGAACCTAAACATTTCCATAGACATGGCAGAGGGTACAGGGTGATACATAACTTCAAATAAATCATTTACAGTCATCCGCTGACCATTGGCGTCGCTCTTTACTCAACTTGAGAGTCGCTTATCGTCGACCACATAAACTTGTGGCCCACCGGCTGCTGCTCGGCCATTGTATCTTATCCATTTTAACTCCCTATGCGCAGTCATTGGTAGCCGGTTTGTCGGAGTACTTGTGAAATCTCGTGTTACTTGTGGTGATTTCTGTTAATTGCCGTCATGCGGCCATAATTACATCGGAAACCTTTAAACATGAATCACCTGAGTAGAAATGACAGCGCCGACAATGCCCTGCACTTTTACACCTTGGGTACGCTGTACTACCTCCATTTGTAGAGGTGCATATCGGTGTCTCATGACTTACGTTACCTCAGTGTATGTTACAATGCCTGTTGTTAGTATTCGTCTTTAGACTTTTTTTGTATGTATTTCTGGCAGTTCTTAGTAACTCGGTCGTTACAAATTTTATGGAAACCAGATGGTAGATATAATTACCTAAGGACATGAAAGCCAATTAGTACTTAAGGAGGAAGTGAAACACGTCTTCAGGACATCCCTGATCATATTTAATCTCTACATAGAGGAAGAAGTAAGGGAAACCAATGGAAACATGAGAGGGGATTACATGTTTAGGGAAATGAGTGGCGACGTCGTTGTCGATTTGTCAAAGACGGCATTGGGTATGAAAGAGCAGTAGAACGGTATGGATGCTGTCTTGTGAGGAGGTTATATGAGGTGAAATTAATGTCAACAAAACGAAATCAAGGATAAAATAACTAAACGAGGTGATACAGAGAGGTTACAGTAGGAAGTGCTACACTAAAACTAATAAACGAGTTTTACTATTTACGCAGCACTGTAACTGATGGTGGCAGAAGTAATTATAAAGTGCAGATTGGCAATAGCGAGAAAAGAGTTCCTGAAAAACTGAAATTTGCTAATGCCACATATTAATTTAAGCCTTAGGAAGTCCCAACAGTAGAATGTAGTCTTTTAAGGAACTTAAACGTGAGTGATAAACATTTTAGAGGAGCAAAAAATAGAAGCCTTGAAAGAGGTAATCCAAGAGAATGTTGAAGATCTGAACGGTAGATCGAGTAAGTAATGTAGCGGTATGGAATCGAATTTGGAAGAAAAAAATTTTGGTACAATGTGACTAAAAAATGGGATCCTTTACTTATGGATACTGTGAGGACCTCGAAATCCTCAGTTTGGTAGAGGAGTGAAATGTGGAGTGGAGAAATCCTAGAGGCCAAAGCTTAAATGTAGTTGTTGTTGTTGTTGCGGTCTTCAGTCCTGAGACTGGTTTAATGCAGCTCTCCATGCTACTCTATCCTGTGCAAGCTTCTTCATCTCCCAGTACGTACTGCAACCTACGTAGTACATGTAGTTAATAGTTTCAATATAATGTGAGTTTCAAGAGACTTGCGCAGGATAAATTAGCTTGGAAGTCGGCATTAAATCAGCATCTGAACTATTTTGAAAAATTGAAAAAAACCTCAGGACAGTTGCTTAATACATACTATTTTATTTGATACACGACCGGTTTGGGAACCGTTACAGTTCCATCACCTAGTGTAAAAATAAAATCACCGGTCGTGAAGCCAATAAAAGACAGTGGATTAAACAACCGTGCTGCGGTTTTCTTCATTTTTCAAAATGTACTTATACAGTTAGGGCTGCCCCACAAGAAGACGCCTTTGAGTCTTCGAATTGAAGGCCACAACACAAAATCGGTCATGGACAAAAAAGGATCAGATGAAGATGATGAACAGTGCTCTAAAGGAGTACACCGGCCTCATAGTAGAAGTGAAACAATTTTTCTATGTAGGGAGAGGCGGCCGATGTGGCCGAGCGGTTCTAGGCGCTTTAATCCGGAACCGCGCTGCTGCTGCGGTCGCAGGTTCGATTCATGCCTCGGGCATGGATGTGTGTGATGTCCTTCGGTTAGTTAGGTTCAAGTAATTCTAAGTCTGGGGGACTGATGACCTCAGACGTTAACTCCCATAGTGCTCAGAGCCATTTGAACCATTATGTAGGGACAGTCGTATTTTGGCTGTGGACCCCTGAAGTCACAAAGCGCTCTTTAACTGTCGGCGAGCACTCGGTCGGTAGCAAGGACCAGCTGCGCCCGCCGTATAATAGCCTCTCTCGTGATGTCGTGGAGTGGTGCATGGTGGAGGCGTGTTCGCGCACAAAACTCGATAAACAGCGGATCCGCGCCGCCATTCATCGGCGCACGTCGCGCAGCATAAATCACCGCGGATGGTGGTCAGCGGACATTAAACGTTTACTGCGTCCAACGCGGGAATACAGGCAGCACATTTATTAGCAATAACCAAGTATCGAGGGCCGGCCGCCGTCATTATCAGTTTTACGGCGGTATTAAACTGTCTACGGCAGTGGGCAGTGTAATGTGAGTTATCTGCCGGCTAACGTTGTCGTTAGCAGCCGGGGTCACTGTGGCCTCATGTTCGCATCGTGCAATCACTGTGCGACAGTGTCTGGTTACAATAATGCCGCTTTCATAGAAGAGAGAAGGACGCATTTGCAGCCACATGAGCGAAGAGTTATTTCTGCTCCGAGCTGAAGCTGAAAGTTTTCCAATTCCCTGTACTCTGTACGTTTTCAAACACGTATCTGCAACTTGGGTGTATATTATCTAAGACGGCAATATTACTACAGTATATACTTATTATTGTAGAAATCCTTTTCGATTTATAATTATGCTACATTACAGTTTACGATGCACAATCAGATTATTAATCGAAAATAAACAATTTTTTCAGCCTTCAGTTGCAAGGTAATTTTTACTCGTTTACCTAGGTTTCGATTCCAGTAATGGAATCTTCTTCAGAACCTATAAATTAAACCACATACGGACATATATTCCGCATCTCGTGGTCGTGCGGTAGCGTTCTCGCTTCCCACGCCCGGGTTCCCGGGTTCGATTCCCGGCGGGGTCAGGGATTTTCTCTGCCTCGTGATGGCTGGGTGTTGTGTGCTGTCCTTAGGTTAGTTAGGTTTAAGTAGTTCTAAGTTCTAGGGGACTCATGACCATAGATTTTAAGTCCCATAGTGCTCAGAGCCAGAGCCACGGACATATATTACTCAATGAAATGCATCATCAGTCTACTGATTGAATAATAAAGAAATCGTGATACAAAAAATTAAATTATTTTGAGAGCCAAACACTGGCCATGTCACAGATTAAAAATTAAAACAAAAAAGACGCATAATCATAAGATTATATGTATATTTGCTCTAAACAAACTGGCCATGTCACAGATTAAAAATTAAAACAAAAAAGACGCATAATCATAAGATTATATGTATATTTGCTCTAAACAATTTTGAGACAGTTTGTCTCTCGCGCCTGCGCTTCCGCTTGCGTTCGCGCATGCGCTTCGCCGCAGCCGAGCCTCGCCGCGGAACTGCTCGCTACGCCTAGTTTCCGTGCCGCTCACATGTGGTCCTTATTTCTGGCCGGCGTAGCTTCGTCTACGTTCGCCTTAATGGTTTTAATTTTGACAGACATAATCTTATGACTATGCGTCTTTTTTGTTTTAATTTTTAATCTGTGACATGGCCAGTGTGTGGCTCTCAAAATAATTTAATGTTTTGTAAGTATCACGATTTCTTTCTTATTCAATCAGTAGACCGATGATGCATTTCAGTGAGTAATATATGTCCGAATGTGGTATAATTTATAGGTTCTGAAGAAGATTCCATTACTGGAATCGATACATAGGTAAACGAGTAGAAATTACCTTGCAACTGAAGGCTGAAAAAATTGTTTATTTTCTATACATATACGGTTGCTGACGCGCTGGATTATGTTAAAGACTTGTAGATTATTAATCACTTCATTTGCTGATACTGGCTAGCACCATGCACCAACCACGTATGTAGTACGTCATCTCTAGGATATAACTGAAGCTGAGCACCGACAGAAAGGGAAACGTGGGTCATGTTCCTCAGAATCCCCAGTCACCTAGTGGGAGTCGTGTTCTGCAGGGAAGACATTTACTGAAAGGATAGAGAGCAGAGTGAGGACATGATGGTTTAAGTGCTGGAGGCTGCAGAACTCCTGTAGTGTGGACAATGCAGATGAGTGGCAGCACTCTGGTGGAACTGAAAAATTCCAGAATAACTTTCATGGAGAAAGAACACGGGGAGACGAACTAGGTGAGAAGACATACTTTCGCAGGGTTACAAAGGATTGTCGCAAGCTCACATCTAAGAAATGTTTCATCATCATCATCATCACCATCATCATTTAAGACTGATTATGCCTTTCAGCGTTCAGTCTGGAGCATAGCCCCCTTATAAAATTCCTCCATGATCCCCTATTCAGTGCTAACATTGCTGCCTCTTCTGATGTTAAACCTATTACTTCAAAATCATTCTTAACCGAATCCAGGTACCTTCTCCTTGGTCTGCCCCGACTCCTCCTACCCTCTACTGCTGAACCCATGAGTCTCTTGGGTAACCTTGCTTCTCCCATGCGTGTAATATGACCCCACCATCTAAATCTGTTCGCCCTGACTGCTACATCTATAGAGTTCATTCCCAGTTTTTCTTTGATTTCCTCATTGTGGACACCCTCCTGTCGTTGTTCCCATCTACTAGTACCTCCAACCATCCTAGCTACTTTCACATCTGTAACCTCAACCTTGTTGATAAGGTAACCTGAATCCACCCAGCTTTCACTCCCATACAACAAAGTTGGTCGAAAGATTGAACGGTGCACAGATAACTTAATCTTGGTACTGACTTCCTTCTTGCAGAAGAGAGTAGATCGTAGCTGAGCGCTCACTGCATTAGCTTTGCTACACCTCGCTTCCACTTCTTTAAGAAATGTTTTCACAGGAAAAATGGAAATGAGCGTACGGCATTGTGGGCCGGGAGTCCCCCATTCAGGGAAAGTTCGTGCACAGAGGGCAAGTACTTACTGCATTCGACGCCACATTGGGCGACTTGCGCTTCAGAGATTGGCATGAAATGATGATGACACAATACAACACCCAGTCTGTGAGCGGATAAAATCTCCTGCCGCAGTCGGGAATCGAACCCGGGACCCTTGGCATGACATTCCGCCCCCCTGACCCCTCAACTAACGGGAACGGACTTTTCACAGGAAGCACCAAGACACTCTTCCCGCCAGAAAGCAAAGATCTATTTCTGACTGGTGGAAAACTAAGGGCGTAGGAGGAGAATGGGAACTCCCAGAAAATCTTGTGCAAGGAGTATGAGCTCCAGGTGACTGACTGGAAAATTCGTGATCCATGCAGTGATAGGTAATGTTTTTGTAACAGCTACTGGGATTTGCAGCTAGAGCGCAAATGTAGATGCCTCATGTCCAAAAGTGAGTGGCATATGGTGTGTAGAAGCACTTCGCTCTGGGGATCAATTGGGAGCATTTCCTTGCAGGGATCGATCGAAGACACTTCTGTCCGTCAATCGATCTAGAGACTTTGCTGGTGAGAGTCAACAGAGAATCAGGGCGTTAAATTTTGAGGAAGACTGCTTGTGGAACAAGGAGTGCATGGCGTAGTTTCTCTGTGAACAGAGTTATTATTATGTTACTCGAGTGAAAATTCTTCAGCTTTCTGTGGAGTCTGGCACACACTGAAGTGCTTCTTTATGGGAGAATTCTTGAGTAAAATTCTGTTCTTGGGTGGTGAGCAAACAGAAATCATGACACGCGTTTTCCCTTGTACAGAGGTAATTTCGGACAGAGAAGCTTGCGGTCGGAACCTTGCGCGCATTGAGTGGGCGGAGATTTGCCGGTACACCACATAGAGCATCTGTACAGCGACCAACGGCCAAACAAGCAGATCATAGAGGCACTACAACTGCTGTGCGCACATCAACAGGCATCCGGTTTGGCAGATAATGAAACTCTCACAGTAAATGTGTTGACTTTCATTTGCTTGTCCACTGAATTTTTCTGAAAGTGCCAGTCAGGGTATAGGTTTTCCAGTATCACCAGACTCTATGTAATAACGAGGGGCGCGGTCTAATAAAAGATAGTCATGTGTTCTGTCAGTCTCAAAATTACAAAAATGGTTCAAATGGCTCTAAGCACTATGGGACTTATCATCTGAGGTCATCAGTCCCCTAGACTTATAACTACGCAAACGCAACTAACCTAAGGACATCACACACATCCATGCACGAAGCAGGATTCGAACCTGCGACCGTAGCAGCCGCGTGGTTCCGGACTGAAGCGCCTAGAACCGCTCGGCCACAGCAGCCTGCTCAAAATTACATATTGGGCCGAATATGATAGTGTGTCCTTCATATTTACACAACATTGTGCGCTCTATAAGTTTTTTAAGGATAAATAATTGACTATATCAAGTTGTGATTCATTCCATAACAGCTTTCCCAAGAGGAATGATTGGTTTCATGTTCTAAACTGAAGTGAAGTAAAACCACAACTCGATGCTTCGTTCTATGAAAATACCCTAGGTGTAGGATGTCAGTAGCAGGGTCATTTTAATCATCTGTAGGCATGACAGTTACACTGCGGAGATACCATTAGCCAACAACACACACATACGCTATATATTACATGTACTACGAGAGTTTGCAATTACTATTGTATTAATGTCTTAATGTTACTGATCCATCCACCTGAACGGTGTAGATTAAACTTTACCTACCGATTGCTGTGGCATCTAACAGTCCACAAATCAGTTACTTCTGTATCTTTCTCGTAGCCGCAAACGAAAATGTTTCCCAGATGTATAAAGCGATCTCTACAAGAAGACTGAGAAAACCCGTTTAGCAAGAGGAAAAAAAATTTCAAATATACGTAACCCTGATAAAATTCTCGTGGTTTTCTAGCCGCGTCAAGTGTTTAAAATCCCCTGAGTACTCCTTGGCCAATGTCGGGTTGTGACTGTGTGTTTTCAGTGTTTCTGTCGTTATACGCCGACGCTTTCAGCTGTGACGTCACTATGCATAGACCTGTGCCATACATAGAGGTAAAAAAAGAAGGGATATTGCGGTATAGGTTTACGCTGTACGTTGTTTTGAAGCCAGAGTGCGTTGGGTCTGACACCATCTTAAATAGCCCAACAGCCGGCCGCGGTGGTCTAGCGGTTCTAGGCGCTCAGTCCGGAACCGCGCGACTGCTACGGTCACAGGTTCGAACCCTCCTCGGGCATGGATGTGTGTGATGTCCTTAGATTAGTTAGGTTTAAGTAGTTCTAAGTTCTAGGGGACTGATGACCACAGATGTTAAGTTCCTGCTCCACTCGCACACAGAACGAGGGAAAAACGACTCTCTATATGCTTCCGTATGAGCCTTAAGTTCTCATATCATATCTTCGTGATCCTTACGCGCAATGTATGATGGAGGCAAAAGAATCTTTCTGCCGTCGGCTTCAGATGCCGGTTTTCTAAAATTTCTCAATCTTCCTCGAAAGGAACGTCCCTTTCCCACCAGGGAGTTCCCGAAGCATCTTCGTAACACTTGCGTGTTGTTCGAACCTACCTTGAACAAACCTAGCAACCCGCGTCTGAATTGCTTCGATGTCTTCTTTCAAACACTCGAGAAGCACTCAAGAATAGGTCGCACTGGCGTCCTATATGCGTTCTCCGTTACAGATGAACCACACTTTCTTAGAATTCCCCCAATAAACCGAAATCGACCATTTGCCTTTCTTACCGCAATCCTCACATCCTCGTTCCATTTGATAGCGCTTTTCAACGTTACGCTCAGATATTTAAACGACGTGGCTGTGTCAAGCAGGACACTACTAACGCAGTATCCGAGCGTTACGGGTTTCTTTTTCCTATTCTTCCCATTTAACTTACATTTTTCCACATTTAAACCTAGTTGCCAGACCCACTATAATTTTGTTCTAAGTCATCTTGTATCCTCCTAAAGTTACTCAACTTCGACACCTTACCGCACATCACGGCATCACCATCAAACAACCGCAGACCGCTGCCCACCCTGTGGGCGCAAAATCATTTACGTATGTGGAGAATAATATTGGTCCTATCACAGTTTCCTAGGGCACTCCTGCCGACACCCTAATCTCTGATGAACACTCGCTGACAACGACAACGTACTGCCTTCTTTAACGTAAGAAGTCTTAGAACCACTCTCATATCTGTGAACCTATTCTATATGCTTGTATGTTTTTTAACAGCTTGCAGTGGGGCTCCGTGTCAAGCGCTTCCCGAAAATCTAGAGATAACGAACCTGCCTGTTACCATTCATCCATAGTGTGCAGTATATCATGTGAGAAAATGGCAAACTAATTTTCACACGAGCGGTGTTTTCTGAAACCATTTAGATTTATGGACATAAGCAGTTCGGTCTCAAGAAAATTATGTTTGCACTGAAAATATCTTCAACGATTCTGCAGCCAACCGATGTTTGGAATATTGTTCTGTAATTTTGCGCCTCCGTTGTTCCGCACTTCTTAGACACAGGAGGCACCTGCGCGTTTTTCCAGGCGCTTGGGACTTTGCACTGGCCTAGAGATTCATATTAAATTCAAGCTAAGTAATGGGCCAGTGTCGTAGAATACTGTTTGAAAAACTGTAATGGCATTCCATCCCGACCCGGTGACTTATTTGTTTTGAACTGATTCAGTTGCTTCTCCACGCCAGGGATGCTTATGTCGTCCATATGGAAGTCTGTTCGATGGTCAAACGACGATCCTCCTGCGTCAATGACTTCTTTAATGTGAAATTTAAAACTGTGGCCGGCCACTGTGGCCGTGCGGTTCAACGCGCTTCAGTCCGGAACCGTGCTGCTGCTACGGTCGCAGGTTCGAATCCTGCCTAGGGCATGGATGTGTGTGCGTCCTTAGGTTAGTTAGGTTTAAGTAGTTCTAGCGGACTGATGACCTCAGATATTAAGTCCCATAGTGCACAGAGCCATTTTTGAACGCACTTGGAGATTTTTCATAGGGCCAGAATTTTCTGACGTTCTCTGCCAGATCGTTTGCTGCGATATTTCTGTGGCAGTAATCCTATGCTGCGCTGATCGATGGTTTCATAGGCGCAATGACTTCTACTAACCTTTGTTTGTCCGCGATTGCGATTTCTCTTTTGAACCGAGAGTGCAGCAACATCTGCTTCGTCATTATTGTCCGGAACTTGTTAATAAACCTAAGTGGGTCTTTTCCGTACCTTGTACACGTACCAGGCACATAATTGTACAGACCATGATTTATTATCAGTCTCCATGTAAGCCCGTACACAACAGCTTAATAATATGTCACAACATTTCTTGACCTGTCATGCTGTATACTACGTGTTAAAAGAATAGTTTGGCACCACACCACGTCGTGCCTGCTGTATACTCAGCTTGGACTAAACACAGCAATCTGCTGGGTGGTGACCCACTTGCCCATTCACTACTGCCTCTACCAGTCGGTGCTTTCCTACTTTAAGCTATGGCGCTGCACGCTCGCCACCTCGCGGAGAACCATACCCTGAGGTGACATGAGTCATGGAATAGTGGTATGCACTTATACAACTGGCGGCAGTTTCACGTTCACAAGGTATGAAAGGGCAGTGCATTGGGTGAGCTGTCATTTGTACACAGGTCAATCTTCTGAAAACGTTTCCGACGTGATTGTGATCGCACGGCGGGAAGTAACAGACTTTTAACGCGTAATGCTAGATGCAGATTGCCACATGGGATGTTCCGTTTCAGAAATCAGTAAGGAATTCAATATTCTGAGAGCAACAGTGTCTAGTGCCGAGAACAACAAATTTCAGGTATTACCTCTTACTACAGTCAACGCAGTGGCCCACGGCCTATGTTAATGATCGAGAGCAGCGGCATTTGCGTCGAGCTGTCGGTGCCCACAGGTAAACAACAGTGCGCGTAATGACACCACAAATCGATGTGGTACGTGCGACGAACGTATCCGTTACGACAGTTCGGCATTAATGGGCTACTGCAGCAGCTGCCGACTACGCAAGTGCGTTTCCTAACAGCTGCTATCCAAGGTTCTTTTCAGATGAGGCCAGGCATCTGTTAGTAGAAGCTGAAGGTAGGGTTCGAGTGAGCAGACCCCATGAAGCCATAGACCCAAGTTATGAACAAAGCACTGTGCAAGCTGGTTCTGGGCACATAATGGTGTGCGATGTAATTAAATGGAATGGGGTGGGTTCTCTGGTCCAACTGAACCAACCACTGAGAGGAATTGGTTATGTTTGGCTATCTGGAAACCATTTGAAGCCACTCGCGGACTTCATGTTCCCTAACGACGATGGAATTTTTACGTGATTTGATCCATTATAAATGGTTCGGAAACCCTGAGACTATGCGAGGTTTTTTTATAAATAACTCATCTGCTACCAGTCATGATTTTCTTTATTTTATTTTTCGCACGACGCGTTTCGGGAAATCATTCCCATTTTAAAGTGAGTTTTTTGTGTTTATTATACCATTTCTATGTGATGTTGTCGATGTTCGATACTCTGCTTCATTTCGTGGACTTTACTGCATTATATAAGAAAACACGCGATTTTTAGTTGTTTGTCGAACGTTTTATGAAATTAGTGGCGAAATTAAGAAGAATTAGTACTTACAGTTTCCTTATGGTCCATTTACGCAAAGTCTTACACGCACTAAATTCCACACACAACTTGTTGTAAACTTTTAAACATGTAAAATGTTTTCGATGTTTAAAAATGTAGCCGAGCGGTTCAAGGCGCTTCAGTCCGGAACCACGCTGCTGCTACGGTCGCAGGTTCGAATCCTGCGCCCGGTATGGATGTGTGTGATGTCCTTAGGTTAGTTAGGTTCAAGTAGCTCTAATTCTAGGGGACTGATGACCTCAGATGTTAAGTCTCATAGTGCTTAGAGCCATCTGAACCATGTAAAAGTGTAGAACAAGTTGCGTGTGATGTTTAGTGTGTGTGAGACTCTGCACAAATGGGACATAAGGAAACTGTAAGCACTAATTCTTCTAAATTTCGCCACTAATTTCATAAAAAGTTCGACAAGCAACTAAAAATCGCGTGTTTTCTTATCTATTGCAGTAAAGTCAACGAAATGAAGCAGACTGTCGAACATCGACAACATCACATAGAAATGGCATAGCAAACACAAAAAACTCACCTGAAAATGGGAATCATTTCCCGAAACCCGTCGTGCGAAAAATAAAATAAAATAAATCGTGACTGGTAGCAGATGAGGATTTTTATGGATGTCTATGTGCCACATCGCCGAGTCACAGTTGTTCGTGATAGGATAGAAGAACATTCTGGAAAATTCCAGCGAATAATTTGGCCTCCCACATCGCCCGAAGTCAGTTCCATCGAACATTTATAGGACATAATCCAGAGGTCAGTTCGTGCACGAAATTCTGCACCGACATCACTTTCCCAATTATGGACTCCTATAGAGGCAGCAAGCCTCAGTGTTTCTGCTGTGGACTTCTAACGACTTGCAGAGTCCATGCCACGTCGGGCTGCTGCGCCACGCAGGGCAGAAAGAGGTCCGGCAGGGTATTAAGAGGTGTCCCATGACTTTTGTCACCTGAGTGTACATCGCGGGTCCACAATAGAACTCTCCCGTCGACCGCGGAGCGTCTCAGTGGAAATTAAATGAAGATCTGGAACTTAACTTATAAATTTATTGAAAGTGCCCTGGACAAGAGCAAAAGCCTTAGTCACATGCAATAACGAATGCTATGCCTAGACAGCACTACTATTGATTTACAATGTTAAGACAACTAATGCTTCATACGAAATAGGTTATTAACTTTATTTGCAAGAAATGGTTCAAATGGCTCTAAGCACTATGGGACTTAACATCTGAGGTCATAGCCCCCTAGGCTTAGACCTACTTAAACCTAACTAACCTAAGGACATCATACACATCCATGCCCTAGGCAGGATTCGAACCTGTGACCGTAGCAGCAGCGCGGTTCCGTGCTGAAGCGCCTAGAACCGCTCGGCTACAGCGGCCGGGTGACTTTATTTGACAGAGGATCAATACCAGACGAAGAACTATTTTATTGCTAAATATAACAACTACTTTTATTTCATACATTGGTTATAATGTGACGTTGATTGGGATAATCTAGAAAAACACATATATACATTTATTTTTTCAGACAGGAGCGAGATTTCAATTTTATGTAATTTTCTTTTAATTTTATTTTATCGTGTATATAATTCAAAGTGTAGTTCATATCTAATGAGCCCAGACAACTAAAGTAATTCGAATTATCTGTTTCAGACAATGACTATGAAGTACTTCAGGATTTACGTGTTTGAGACAGAGGTATTGTTAGTTGAAGAAAGAATTACTGCCTAATGTAATGGTGGGTAGCTAGGAAAGTTGAATATCGATCAAAATTTCATAGCTGAAATAATAAAAATTTAATTTAGCATTAGTAAATAATAACCTGAAATTAAGAATCGCATATCTACCTCTTGTCGGTAAATTCTTTGTATCTAAAGCTATGAGTTTTGTAAGTACTACTAAAAATGTCACTGCTCTTCTTGGAGTTTGATATTGTGACCGTAGATACGATAAAAACGTAATCAAATACTTTTTACGTCGAACTGTAATGTACACACTTCCGCTTATAATTGCTTAGACAATTGCTTAAATCGTCTTGAGATTCCAGCTCCACTGAATTTAATGGTGACCAGATCAATGATTTTTGGCTCGAAGCCCTTTCTCTGGATTCCGATAATCGGAACGGAACTTCTGCAGCTGAAAGCCCTCTCGACCCGGCTTTGCATATCTTAGACGGTGCAGCAAGCTCTCTGAGTGGCTTCGTTAGCGGTTCACCCGCACAATACGTTTTCGCTTCCTGCCTCGAGTCACTATTATATTTATTTTTTGATTTGTGAAAAATCTGACAAATCTCATATTTGAAAGCAGAACTTGAGGCTTGTACTTCACCATTCTGTCTTTTCCGTTTGATCGTGTTGTTCGGAAGAATGATTGCACTATTGTGATTCATCCGATCACCAGTTGATATAGCACCGACTAACACAAGCTAAGTTCCTAAATTTTGAAACATTCATTATCGGTGCTTTCTAGCTACCTAGCCGTTAGAAATAACTTTCAGTTGTTACTTTCGTCGCTGTTCTCTGACATACAGCTATCAGTGACCTAACAGAATAGCAGAGCTATGGAATGGAAAGTATGACTTCACACATATTTACTCTCAGTTTACTTTTCTGGGTGTATTACCTCCCTGCAAATGGAAGTATCGTAGGGTGCTAGAACGACTGTGTTCTTGATTACTGATACTTCCAGTTGAATGCTAATACAGGTTTAAGCTCCGCTGTAAGCACGGCCCATTGTTTCACAGTAATTCTGATAATTATAATGCTATCTGACCCCAGCCATCGGTATTACCTGAAATTGTCAATTTTGCAGTTACTTTATCATCGCTTTTGTTATATTTCCAGCTCGAAAATAATAAATTATATTCGAGGTTAGTACACTCTTCACAATACGAAATATAAATGTTATTTTTTATAAAATCATTTAAGTTTCATTGCCAGGCACACTCATGGTGAAAATGAATTCATGGAAGTAACAAAATCCACCTGAGAATAACTAATGGGAACACACAAACTGTAAATTAGGTCTGAAATGGCCATTTATTACGTAAGAGAGTGGTCCGTAAATCTTCGATTGTGTAGTTATTCAGGTATTTCATAATCTGTAGCCGACTTCAGTTACTGGTTGGCAGTGCACTGACCTGTAGGTAATTGACTGAACATTAATAAAATAGGAGAAGGGCCGTGCTCAAGTGTCTATTTTGTAGGTTGAGTATGAATGTGTCAGCAGTGTCACATGTTGGATCTAGTCTATTTGTAAATCGCGCCTGTGACGTAATTTTCAAGACTGTGTTATCAAAACTGCGAGTCAGCGATTGTATGTGGGCATACATAACAGGACAAAAGAGTGTGACAGAATACGAATTGTAAAGTAGAAAATAAAAATTGGAATAAAAACATCCTCTGAAATAACAACGGTCATCGAACGCTTTCAGAAATACTGCGCTAAAATCGCAAAGAGGCTGATATAGTTCATTCGAAAGTGTCAATTCTGTGAACTGAAATGAGAATCCATAGTTTCTTCGAAATTCCTTTCGGTAAATGTACGAAACATGTACTCGAAGATGATTGTGCTACCATTATGCTACCACCAACGAAAGTACCGCGTAGGGATCGTGAGGAAAAGATAAGAGAGATTGGGACCGTTAAAGGGGCTTACAGTCATTTTGCTCTCGGTTAATACGTGAATGGAGTAAGAAAGGCTATTAACAAAATGGGTTAGATACACCCTTCCCCAAGTGCTGTACAAAGCTTATGCGCTGTTTATGAAGCTGTAGAAATACTAGCGAAGACAAAACCAGGTATACCAAGAGCAGGAATCGTCTGCATGGGGAGCGACTGTTAAAACTAAGTTTTCGCAAACAGCCACAAGTCCCACGTCGTATTTTTTATTATGACTGGTTTCGCTCTACGAATGGTGTAGAGCATCATCAGAATACACAATTTAAAACAGGCTGACTGTATTAAAGATTGCCTTTACAGTTGCCTAACAGCTCTAAAAATTAGTTTCGCTATACTATAATAATTAAATTTACGTGTAAAGTACAGTAGGAAATATGACACTGACATTGACAGTGAAACGACCTGCTAAGCCTGCAGGACAGGACAGGTGGTTTAAGTTGTGGAAAGGGGCCATACAACCTCTTATTTGATCAATGATTAGAAGATCGAAGAATCTTTTTTCAAAGAAAAAAACACAGCTTTAGTTTTGCAACTTAATTAGCGGCTGAATGCACCGTACAATCCCATGCCTTAAGGGCAAGACCACTTTAATTTAAAAAGGGCTGAAAGCCAATAACTTAAAGCTGAACCAAATTCAGAAATTTAAAAGGGAATACCTTATCTTAAAACAGTTCCTTCATTAGGCTGAAGGACCAAAGAATCTGACACTGTAAGAGCAAACAACTTAAATTCGAAATCTGTTGAAGGCCCAACACTTAAGACTCAATAACATTAATTTTGAAAATGCCAAAGGCTTTACGTAAAACAGTTCTTAAATTAGGCTGAAGGCCCAAACATCAGACGCCTTAAGGGCAAAACAACCTTAATCTAAAAATCGGTTAGAAACCATACAAGTACAAACAACAAGAACAAACAAGAAAAGGCAGTACACCCAAGGGCGCTCAGAAGTTCCGAGGGTCGGCCTGGAATTCAAACACTAACGCTCGCTTAGGTGAGACAAGCAGTCGGCCTAACCATTGATCTATCCGACGATACCTCAACCGACTGTCAACGGACCCACCGACAAGATAAGCTCTGCTTCAACCAACCAGCACACAACAGGGAGTTCGAAAGAACAATGTAGAAGGTATTGGCGCCCACATCCAATTAAACATTGAGCTGTCAGACCAGACAAAATGCTGGACAGCGGTAACACGATGAGGATAATACACTGCCTGAATTTGTGTCAATTTCCAGGGCAGGTAACCGGAACGTTAATGGCCAGAAGGCAGAAGATACCGCTGGTGCACTTCAATTCAAATAACCAAGTACAGTTAAATTCCACCGTAGGGTAGCTAAAATTTGCCAATTTGAAAACACACGTTGTTGCTTGTGGGAATGTCCCATCAGCCGACAACGAAAGCCAAACGACGCAATGTGAACAGTCGTGACTTGCTGGTAGATTAAGTCAAAGTCAACTTTCTTGTCCAGGATCGGTGAGCCTCGAACCTCGTTGCAATGGGAACAGTACCACACACTCCGACACCGCACAGAGGCCGCCAGTGGGCCCGGCCAAACTACGAGCTGTGGAGATTTCCTCACTGCTCCACGCTAACCGGCCAACTGCCCCCTCACAGCCCAGCTGGAAACTCTAAGCGCGGGCCAAAGATAGTTCAAGGTGCGAATATCGATACACACTGCTGCTGCCACCCGTGGATAGAGGATAACAGCATAATCGCGATAACCGCGGGAGACTGAACACAGAATAGCAACCAAGGTTTAATCCAACGCATTGCATGAGCCAACCACAGCTCAATCTCCCCCCCCCCCCCCAAACTTAACACAGGGTTGGGGTGATTCAACCCCTGAGCTACCTGAACCCAATACTGCCTATGTGAACAGGTCTCCTTGACCAACAGATCTACTGGGCCTAAAATGCGCATGAAAGTGCAAGACCCCAGAAAACGAGGAGTAAATTTACTAAGATTCACGCCATGCATCTGCCTCCCCTGGCTTGCCGTTAAAGGTTTCTCGATGACGATTATAACGCTCGGTTTTTTTTATTATGGGCTCTGAGTATATTACGCCTGACACAGTTCCAGTTTTCCTTGATAACACGAGGACTAACATTGGCTGGAATAAGATCTTGAATTCGCCACAAGTTCGAAAGAGGGAAATTAATCGGACAGGAAAGAAAATGGTTCAAATGGCTCTGAGCACTATGGGACTTAACATCTGTGGTCATCAGTCCCCTAGAACTTAGAACTACTTAAACCTAACTAACCTAAGGACATCACACACATCCATGCCCGAGGCAGGATTCGAACCTGCGACCGCAGCAGTCGCGCGGTTCCGGACTGAGCGCGTAGAACCGCTCGGCCACCGTGGCCGGCGACAGGAAGGAATCAAGGAGCCGGGCATAGCTTGCATGGCTTCGTGACTGGCGGTGTTAAAGGCGAAACTAAGCCAGGGAAGACTGGAGTCCCATTTACTAGGGGTTTTCGGATGATAAATATTCAACCCGGACTTAAGATTTCGGTTAACTCTCTTCGCAAAGGACCCCTGCGGATAATTCGGGGTGGTCATGATATGCCTGACACCGTTCTGGAAACAGAAGGGCTTGAAAGGAGCAGAACGAAAAGCAGGAGAATCGTCGATAACAAGCTGCTTGAATGGGCCAAAAACACTGAAGACAAAGGTAAGTGACAAATAGTGGTGGCAGCGGTGATGTTAAGGCTCGGGAGGAGCCAAGTAAATCTGGAGAACGCATCGATAATAACTAGTACACCTCGATGACCCTTCTTAGTACGAGGTAACGGTCCTAAATAATCAATATAGAGCTTGGTCAAAGGACTCTCGTTCAGAAGTTCAGAACTCAAGAAACCCTGCTGAAGAGCATTCTTGGCTCTACATCTACATCTACATGATTACTCTGCAATTCACATTTAAGTGCTTGGCAGAGGGTTTATCGAACCACAATCATACTATCTCTCTACCATTCCACTCCCGAACTGCGCAGGGGAAAAACGAACATCTAAACCTTTCTGTTCGAGCTCTGAGTTCTCTTATTTCATTTTGATGATCATTCCTACATATGTAGGTTGGGCTCAACAAAATATTTTCGCATTCGGAAGAGAAAGTTGGTGACTGAAATTTCGTAAATAGATCTCGCAGCGACGAAAAACGTCTTTGCTTAATGAATTCCATCCCAACTCGCGTATCATATCTGCCACACTCTCTCCCCTATTACGTGATAATACAAAACGAGCTGCCCTTTTTTGCACCCTTTCGGGCTTGGCTACATTACACAAGTGGCATTGGGATATCATCTGTCTGACATCCCGGTGCATGGAGGGCTAAGTTAATTGCTCTTTGATTTTTTTGGAGAGTCTTATAAGTACCCAAATGGCCACAAACCAACGAACCATGAAAATAACGCACTGAAGTTACAGGCAAACAGGACTTGCACTGATTAGCCTCGCCCACCCTCTTACAGAGAATACCACTCTTAACAACATACTTATTCGAAAGCTCTTCCGCCAACACACGTTGCTTAATGGGGGCCCAAACAGTGTTCTGATCTTGATGCTGAGTCACATCTCCCTCTACCTGCTGGTTTTTCTCACTAGGTGTAGTTTCGGCGAACATCCGGCTGAGAACATGCGCAAGGATGTTTTCAGAGCCCCTCATATGTTTAACTTTAAACAGAAATGCCGAAATGCGTACTGCCCACCTGGCAATACGGCCAGTTTTACGTGGCCTAGCCAACACCTAGCACAAAGCCTGACTGTCTGTTTCTAATTGGAAAACTCGGTGTTCAAGGTAGAAGCGGTACTTCTCTAATGCAAATAAAACGCCCACAGCCTCGCACTCGGAGTACTTGAGCTCGGCATCAGTTAACCAACGAGAAGCGTAGGTTAATTGCTGTCTCTGCCCCTCAAACTCCTGGAGGAGAACAACTGAAATACCAGCATTAGAAGCGTCAGTTTGAACAACAAACCTCTTATTAAAATCGGATATCCCAAGAACCGGAGGATTGGCTATCGCTGTCTTAATATGCTCAAAGGCAGCCTCACGGGCGGGTCCCTATTCAAAACGCGCGCCCTTCCGACGTAACTGATTTAAGGGTGCTGACAACTGAACAAAACTGGGAATGGCTGTAAATGATGATGTTCGACCACCTGGAGGCCATTTTCAGACAGTGATGGAATATTTATGGATGACCAAATCACCTGACATCGTCGTGAATTCCGTAGAATATCTATGTGACCTAATCGAGGTTCATGTACAAAATCCTGCATCGGCAGAACTTTCGCAATTATGGACAGCTATAGAGTCCACATGGCTCAGTTTTTCTGCTGGGGACTTCCAAGGGCTTGTTGAGCCCACGCCACGTCCAGTTGCTGCACAACGTGTGGCAAAAGGAGGTGCGACACGGTAACTGGAGATATCCCAAGACTATTGTCACCTCGATGTAATGTGTAACTGCCTTTTGGTTGTGCCTGCCTGCAGTTGTGCCTGTCGGTAGCTGTGCGGGTCATCTAACTTTTTCTTGTTATTGTTGATGAACCATGGACTCCGGTTAGAAAATGTGATACCTGCATGAAAGGGTGCTGGGACATTTTGCGACTGATGAAAGACGGTATCCAACGAGCAAAAGTGGTCGAAGTCGCGTAGGTCGACCAGCGCATTAAGCATGGCGTTTCCAAATCAGTTTTTCTGGTGACTCATTACCAAACATTGGCTGTGATCTCGGAAATAGCTCGTATGTGGAACCTTGTTCACTGATATAATTTTCAATTTACTACTGTAACCTTTCACCCACGTAACTTTGATTATTAATTATAATTTCTTTTAGTCGCAATTGTCCGACTGTTTTGATACGGCCAGCGAAGAATTCCCCTACTGTGCCAGCCTCTTGATCTCAGATTAGTACTTGAAACCTCCGTCCTTAATTATTTGTTTTACGCCTTCCTATTTCTGTCTTTCTATACAGCTCTCTCCTGTACCATGTGAGTTATTCTATATGTGTTGACAGCTCCCCTGTTAACCTGTCCCTTCTTCTTGTCAGTTTTTACCACATATTTCTTTCCTCGCGGAGAACATCCTCATCCATTAGCTTAGCAGTCCACCTAATTTTCAACATTCTTCTGTAGCAGCACGTCTGGAACTCTTCGATACTTCTCTGTTCCAGTTTACCCACAGTCCATGTCTCACTACCATACAATGCATACAATTCTGTGCTCCAGACGTACATTCTCCGAAATTTCTTCCTTAAATTAAGGCCAATGTTTGATATTAGTAGACTTCTCTTGGCCAGGGATGCCCTTTCTGCCAGTGCTAATCTGCCCTTTTAGCTCCGTTTGTCATTGGTTATTGTGCTGCCTAGGTATCGGAATACCTTAATTACGTCTGCTTTTATGATCAGTAATCCTGCTGTTAAGTTTCTCGCTGTTCTCATTTCTCCTACATCTCATTAGTTTCGTCGTTCTTCCATTTGCTCTCAATCCATATTTTGTACTCATTAGAATGTTCATTCCATTCAGCAGATCCTGTAGCACTTCTTCACTTTCATTGTGAATAGCAATGTCATCAGTAAATCTTAACAGTGATATCTTTTAACCTTCAATTCCAGTCTTGAACCTTTCTTTTATTTGCATCACTTCTGCTTTTGTGTTTACATCGGAGAGTACGGGGCGAAGGACGACAGACCTGTCTTGGACCCTTCTTAAACCGAGCACTTCGTTCTTGGTCTTCCAGTTTTATTGTTCCCTCTTGGCTCTTGTACATATTGTATCTTAACCGTCTTCCCCTGTAGCTTACCCTGGTTTTTTCAGGATTTCGAATATCTTGCACCACTTGACATTGTCGAACGCTTTTTCCAGATTGACAAATCGTACGAACTTATCTTGATTTTTCTTTAGTTTTACTTCCATTATCAGCAGGAAACGTCAGAATTGCCTCTGTGGTGCCTTGATCTTACTAAAGCATATTGATCGTTACATAACACATCCTCAATTCTCTTTTCAGTTCCTCTGTATATTTCTCTTGTCAGCAAATTGGATGCATGAGCTGTTAACCTGCTTGTGCGATAATCCTCCCTTTTCTTCATTATCAAGCAATCAAACAAGTCTTCCCACCTCAAAGACGCCTTCAGTTTACTCTTTCTACTTATTCGCTAACTTATCTGCATTTAACAATGGAATTCCCATTGTAGTCTTAATGTTACAGCCCTTTCTTTTGATTTCGCAGAAGGTTGTTTTGACTTTTCTATATACTGAGGCAGTCTTCGCGATAGTAATATTTCCATAGATTTCTTCACAATTTTCATGTACCCATTTTACTGTGATAAACATCACATTTTTGTGCATGGTGACGTACCGTTTCCTATGTGGTAGTGGTTCACTTGCACGTCCTAGCTACATGTTGTTGTTGTGGTCTTCAGTCCTGAGACTGGTTTGATGCAGCTCTCCATGCTACTCTATCCTGTGCAAGCTTCTTCATCTCCCAGTACCTACTGCAGCCTACATCCTTCTGAATCTGCTTAGTGTATTCATCTCTTGGTCTCCCTCTACGATTTTTACCCTCCACGCTGCCCTCCAATGCTAAATTTGTGATCCCTTGATGCCTCAAAACATGTCCTACCAACCGATCCCTTCTTCTAGTCAAGTTGTGCCACAAACTTCTCTTCTCCCCAATCCTGTTCAATACCTCCTCATTAGTTACGTGATCAACTCACCTTATCTTCAGCATTCTTATGTAGCACCACATTTCGAAAGCTTCTATTCTCTTCTTGTCCAAACTGGTTATCGTCCATGTTTCACATCCATACATGGCTACACTCCATACAAATACTTTCAGAAACGACTTCCTGACACTGAAATCTATACTCGATGTTAACAAATTTCTCTTCTTCAGAAACGATTTCCTTGCCAGTGCCAGTCTACATTTTATATCCTCTCTACTTCGACCACCATCAGTTATTTTTCTCCCTAAATAGCAAAACTCCTTTACTACTTTAAGTTGTCTCATTTCCTAATCTAATCCCCTCAGCATTACCCGATTTAATTTGACTACATTCCATTATCCTCGTTTTGCTTTTGTTGATGTTCATCTTATATCCTCCTTTCAAGACACTGTCCTTTCCGTTCAACTGCTCTTCCAAGTCTTTTGCTGTCTCTGACAGAATTACAATGTCATCGGCGAACCTCAAAGTTTTTACTTCTTCTCCATGAATTTTAATACCTACTCCGAATTTTTCTTTGGTTTCCTTTACTGCTTGCTCAATATACAGATTGAATAACATCGGGGAGAGGCTACAACCCTGTCTCACTCCTTTCCCAACCACTGCTTCCCTTTCATGCCCCTCGACTCTTATAGCTGCCATCTGGTTTCTGTACAAATTGTAAATAGCCTTTCGCTCCCTGTATTTTACCCCTGCCACCTTCAGAATTTGAAAGAGAGTATTCCAGTTAATGTTGTCAAAAGCTTTCTCTAAGTCTACAAATGCTAGAAACGTAGGTTTGCCTTTTCTTAATCTTTCTTCTAAGATAAGTCGTAAGGTTAGTATTGCCACACGTGTTCCAAGATTTCTACGGAATCCAAACTGATCTTCCCCGAGGTCCGCTTCTACTAGTTTTTCCATTCGTCTGTAAAGAATTCGCGTTAGTACTTTGCAGCTGTGACTTATTAAACTGATAGTTCGGTAATTTTCGCATCTGTCAACACCTGCTTTCTTTGGGATTAGAATTATTATATTCTTCTTGAAGTCTGTGGGTATTTCGCCTGTCTCATACATCTTGCTCACCAGATGATGTAGTTTTGTCATGACTGGCTCTCTCAAGGCCATCAGTAGTTCTAATGGAATGTTGTCTACTCCCGGGGCCTTGTTTCGACTCAGGTCTTTCAGTGATCTGTCAAACTCTTCACGCAGTATCTTATCTCCCATTTCATCTTCATTTACATCCTCTTCCATTTCCATAATATTGTCCTCAAGTACATCGCCCTTGTATAAACCCTCTATATACTCCTTCCACCTTTCTGCTTTCCCTTCTTTGCTTAGAACTGGGTTGCCATCTGAGCTCTTGATATTCATACAAGTGGTTCTCTTCTCTCCAAATGTCTCTTTAATGTTCCTGTAGGCAGTATCTATCTTACCCCTAGTGAGACAAGCCACTACATCCTGACATTTGTCCTCTAGCCATGCCTGCTTAGCCATGTTGCACTTCCTGTCGATCTCATTTTTGAGACGTTTGTATTCCTTTTTGCCTGCTTCATTTACTGCACTTTTATATTTTCTCCTTTCATCAATTAAATTCAATATTTCTTCTGTTATTCAAGGATTTCTATTAGCCCTCGTCTTGTTATCTATCTTTTTACCTACTTGATCCTCTGCTGCCCTCACTACTTCATCCCTCAGAGCTACCCATTCTTCTTCTACTGTATTTCTTTCCCCCATTTCTGTCAATTGTTCCCTTATGCTCTCCCTGAAACTCTCTACAACCTCTGGTTCTTTCAGTTTATCCAGGTCCCATCTCCTTAAATTCCCACCTTTTTGCAGTTTCTTCAGTTTCAATCTGCAGTTCATAACCAATAGAATGTGGTCAGAATCCACATCTGCCCCTGGAAATGTCTTACAATTTAAAACCTGGTTCCTAAATCTCTGTCTTACCATTATATAATCTATCTGATACCTTTTAGTATCTCCAGGATTCTCCTAGCTACAGAGTTACAGAAAAGCGAGTGTCATTGTGCCGTTCTTCGAAACCTTCCTCAAAGTTTTATATTTTTCGACTTTTTGCCTCTGTGGTGCAATCACTTGTTGTGAACAATCTCTTTGCCAGATAGCCTGGTGGTACGAATGTGCTCCGAGAGGTGGCGTGGCTCGGGCAGCGACGGCAGTCTTGATTTAGTAGCGGCACGAGGAAGGTGGCGAGCGGTGCCCTGTATTGGGAGCAGTCCGAGTGTGTGCTGGGGCCGCACCTGGAGTTACAGCGTGGCCCACTTGTAGCTGAGAGCCGCTGTTTGGGAAGCTGCAATACTGGTGTTGCCCGAAGGCGATCGGCAGTGAAAGCAACGGTTGGAGGTCTGTAAATCTGTAACTATGCTGTTGCTGCACCCTGGTTTATTGACACACGAGTTCTGGATAACTCCACGTGAAGCTGAGTAACCTTATTGTTCAGTACTTGCCCAGCTGTGAGTTTTAGTTGTTCGTCTGCCACAACTGTAACTGAGTGTGCTCTTGTAGGGCACCATTAGCTCCACTATTCCGTGACTGGTCATTTGTTTGTTCTAACTATTCACGTTACAAGGCTGTCATTGAGTTTGCCCCGGTGCGGCCCATTACTTGTATGCATGTGAGGGGGAAGTGGTAACTGATTTATATTTCAGGTCTTATCTCGCCAATTTAATGATGTGTTTAATGTATTGCCGGGAGATGTGTACAAGACTAACATGTGAAACTAAACAAGATGGCAAAATTACGGCTCTGCAAATCTACTGAGATAGCAGCGGATGAATTCTAATGCTGCCGATTTGTTTTTGAGCCAAGTAATTACCTTTGGAACCGAAAAATTCACGCCTCTAAAAATGGCTCTGAGCACTATGGGACTCAACTGCTGAGGTCATTAGTCCCCTAGAACTTAGAACTAGTTAAACCTAACTAACCTAAGGACATCACAAACATCCATGCCCGAGGCAGGATTCGAACCTGCGACCGTAGCGGTCTTGCGGTTCCAGACTGCAGCGCCTTTAACCGCACGGCCACTTCGGCCGGCTTCACGCCTCTCAATCTGACGTTTATCTGAGGAAGTTTGAAATTGTTCGATACTCCTGTACAGTAGATGAACACATTTTAAACTGTGGCACAAAAAAAGACTTGTACAAAAGCTTTGATAAGGAGATCCCTTTGCAGTTTGTGGTGTACGAGTATTTCAAGTGCTTTGGTGAAATTGGATTGATCTGACTTCTGTTATAGGTATGGATTGCTTTCCGTTTATTACAAATTTGTTTAAAGTTTACTTCATGCATTTTTAAATAGCCGTCCGTACTCGCACCGTGCATTCGAACGTTGGGCGTTGAGCGTGTCGAGTTTCTGACGTCATAGCTTGGAGTAACACATTCGGGAGTCTTTTCGAACGTGCAGACCAATATCTAGCATGTCAGATATTCTGAGCGTGCGGCTGAGCGTTGACCAATGAGATGGCACAACGTCAACTACGTCACATGCAAGCGATCTCCATTCAGCACACAGTTGTGTGGCGCCATATTGGCATTCATTTCAAGCTATACATATATATGCCGTTTCTGAGCACCAGCAAATTGATAGTCACTCGAAAACCCGTTGTTAACTCTGTGATTAGTTACAATAAAATAATCAGAAACATCATATCCATGGCAAAAGAATTACTGTAACTTGCGCATTATGAGAGTATGCCATTTAAAGGCAATGACTCGCTGAGAATCCACCAAAAACGCATTGTTCGCGGTATACTTTATTATAATTAAATTTAAATTAGTAACACAGCTACGATTAAGGCTTTTAGTATTTGGTAACAAGCCAGGGTTGGCTTTCAACACTCTGCGGTTGGTTTCGGGGAGTGAGCAACGTTACTGAATCTCAGGGTGACGAGTGAAATAGCGGTGGTTCGCGTCCTGCCCGATTATATTTTTTTCCTAACTTTCGGTTTGTAATGGGTTTTGATGCTTTATTATTAGTTTAATATAATTATATACTATAATATTTGATGTTATTAGAATATAAGTTCACCTTTTTGAGGAGTGAGTTTGTTAGATTGGTTAATCTACAGGACAGCTTGCGCTACTTGTATAAAGATACTTTGCTCCTTTTTCTTTTACGTTTCGTAATTCACATGTTGCAAAGATTCTGCTAATCGGTAGGGACAATGATCAAGTAAGAATGACCTTGGAGTTTTACTAATAAGTGGGAATGATGAAATAATGTTTACCTTATGTGGAGGACTATTGCAAATTTCTATCGCACTGTTTGTAATGGAACTTTCCTAAGCCTGTGTTCTTATTGACTGGACATGGTACTTTCCTTTCCGTCTCAAAACATTTGCACGGATATTGAAGTCTTTATTTGTGTATATTACATATAGAACAACGTGACTAGCGTATGGACAATGGAGGTAATGTGCGTTTTAGTAGAGCTAACGTGGGAATCTTACGCGCACCCGTTTAGTAAACAGTGTGATTTACGAACTAGAAATATCTTGTGACTGCCACAGAAGTGCGTTGTGATCGCTTATACCACTGAGAACAGGTTTCTCAGGATGCGGCAGGATAAGGTTACGATTGCATACGGAGCCGTATTCAGTTACACTCGGTTGCACAAAAATACATAAACTTTATTTAAAGAAATTAAAATTTTAAAACAATCTCTTAAAAATACACAATTGACAGTATAACGGATGAAGGCCTTATCACAGAAAAAAAGATTCCACAATTTTAGGTCTAAAGGCCACCAACAATAATCTCAAACAAAAAACAGCTGAAAGCCCGAATTAGAAGTCAGAAGAACAATTCCAAATAGCACACATTTCGACAAATACCTTACTTTTAAAACAAATTTGCTTAAAAAAACTTACTGTAACATGAGTGAAGGCCTTATTATGAAAGATGTGAAATGCTCGGCTGAAGGCCACACACAACTTCAAATCACAAACGGCTGAAGGCCTGAATTAGAAGAACAATTCCAAATAGCACTTTTTAAATAAATACCTTGCTTTTAAAACAAGTTTGCTTAAAAAAACTTACTGTAACACGGCTGAAGACCTTATGACGAAAGAAGTGAAATTATTGCTGGGCTGATGGCCACACCAACAATAATTATAAATTTACAAATATCCTTAAAACCAACATCAGAACCTAAGGAATCAGGACAAGCAGTTCTCAGAAAGTGTTCCAAGGGTCAGCCTGGGAAGATAACTCAAACACAAGGTTAGGTGAGACAGTATAACTGTATGTTTATGTATACACATTACGTAAACGTATCGTTATAAGTGGTCCAGGGTTCAAGTCCCTGTTCGGGCGCCAATTATAACGATGTGTTTACGTAATGTGTATACATAAACATACAGTTATAAATGTCCCCGTTCGTAGTCGCTAATTATAACAATATGTTTACTTTTGTGCTGTAACATATAGCTATAATCAGCGGTGGAAACATATTTGCGAACGCCGACCGTGTGCGGCTGTTTCTTGTTGGATCGTCTGATCAGTCGGAAGTTGCATTGCAGAGGAGAGTAAATGCCTATTCAAAATATAATTATTTTTGGATAGCTCAACACGAATTTCCTAAGGGACCGTAGTTTATCATACATTTACCAGTAGAATATGGCGCGGAGAAAATATTTCGCCGCATACAACTTCCGTCCGATTTCGACGAAAGAATTCGTGACTGTGAACTCTCTATTTGGCATAAACATAAAGAAAATTAAATAACTTCATGAAGGAGTGAGACATAGATTCTATATTAAATAAATAGTCCATACACCAGTGCCATTTAACTCTGAATTTATGGCAATTAATAGACGAACTTACACTGCAATGAAGGATTTAACATGGATGCCGTTTTGACTGGCACTTCTCGTAATGAAAACAATTCCTTTGACGTTTTCACATACACGTCGCACAATAAATCTACTGCTAGGCACTTTTAGTATTACACATTTTCTTTACACTAAAACAATATTATTTTTAACGATAATAATACGGCGGCAAGACATGCGCGTCCGACACAAGTTACAAGAGACAAGAGAAGAATGAGTAACTGTTCGTCGAGAATATCTCGTACATCAAATAAAAAAAAAAAAAAAGTGTAAAAGTGTTCTTCTTCTGTCCGTTTTTCGCGCCGCGGATTTCAAAGTCAATAACTCACTGCATCTCTGACGGCGCTTCGACAATAAACAAGTTACGTCACAGGTCGTTCACCTTTTACATTCTCGCAACATTATTTGTTAACTGTAGCTGTTGCCGAGCGACTGCTCGATTAATGAATGATTTAAAATGATAAGGCAATCATTTAATGTTACAACAGGCAGCCAAGAGTTGTACTCACGTAACAGGATGGCAACTCAAACTAGGGGCAGCTTAAACGCCGACCGACCGACTAACCACTCCGCCTAACGTCCGATCACTGGCACAACAATGGAAATAGTTTTAGGCAAGGGCGAAGCGACAGACAGCACTACGTCTTCAGAAAACACACAAGGCCGAAGGAAGCACTAAAACCAACGTAGACCTCCCAAAAAATATGCACAGTACTACACAAGAGGCTGTCAAACTACACGCCATGTCGGACAGCATGAACACTACGAGGAAAGGTACACTGCCGGAAAAGTGCTGTAACCTCCAGGGCAAGTAACTGGGGCGTTAGCTGCCACAAGGCAGAAAATGCTGCTAGTTGCACTTCACTAATAATGATAATACTAAACTCAATGATGAATAACAAATAGAGAAAGACTGCTGCAATATTTCACTGCCTCGAAACACTTCACTCATTGCCATCAGGCTCAGGGGCCCTGGGAGCAATAACCCGCCGAGCAAAGGCGAGATCTCAGAATAGTCGTGGTTGCACTAACAGTTAACTCTTCACTCAACTTAAACGTCCAGGGTTCAGTGCGCAACAACGTCGTCACTCTCGCAGCGAACCCTCCTCGATCCGGCAGTGGCAACACGCCGCCAGCGGCCCTGGCTTGCCCTCACGCTGCACGGACCTGCTCGCTGCTGCGCCCCAACCGCACTGATGTCCGTTCGCAACTCCCCAAATCCAGTACGCAGACATCATTAAAATAACTGATCATTCAAAACCACAAGATGCACAGTGTGGGGCGGCGGATAGAATTAACTGTTTAACTGTTGCATAAATGTTTCTTTGAATGGAGAAACACTGCATTTCCCGGCCGATTAACCGTATGTGCGGCGGCGGGTGAAATTATTGTTCTTAAAAATGTTCCTATTATTTTTGCTGTTGTTTGCCGTTCTCAACACTGGCTCTCTAACTACAATATTGGCTACCAGAAAGTGATTAGCAAAACGTGAAGCCTGTAATTAGAATTCCTAGTGCCCACTTCATCTGAGAATACACTTATAGTTACAGCTTATAGCTCTGAGGAATTAGGAGATTGTCCGGGATTTATAATCAAAAACGATTTTCTAAATAGTTGAGTATATTCTGAAAGTCACAGATGAAAAACAAAAGAATCCACACAACCTAACTAACAGAGCAGTTCAGAGTCTAATGCGCTGATGCAACTATAATTGTCCAAATTGAATATTTAAATGAATGCTCGCCATAATTTCATGATAAGGTTCATCAAACGCCACGCTAAATAATGGTAGAATGTTTGTCCCGCGACGGCACGTGAAGATACGACATACGCAAACTGAAGCTATATAATGAAAATCATCCCAGAATTAACACTTCACTCGAAAATGATTTCATGGTTACGCGTATCTCGAGTAACTTAATACGGCATCCGAGGCTGTTTGTAGCAATGATACTGACGCGACGCGACTCCCGACACATATGGCGTGCTATTCAGCGTCTGGAGAGAACTGGGGCCTTTTTTCCTCGCACAGCGTTCTTATATATAAAGCCGCGGTGCGGACGGCTAAGGGAATGCCTGATCAAATCGGCTCTCCCGACTAGCCGCTGGGCTAGTAATGCACCACATTAAGTTACCGAATAAATCAGCTTCTCTTGCTGATGGCCGATGAAGCTCTTAATTTAAATGTGCATTCAGCACGCAGGTAAGTATTGATAATAACATTTTGACGTGGCTAAGTTAAATATTTTGGGCGAGAGAATTAATTTAATTACACTGCACGCAGTAGACGAGCTCTGAACTGGCCCTTTGGAGATACGCTATCGCTATAGTTTTATAGGTATTCAAATGAAACTTTTCACATCTTCATAGTTATAGCGGATCTCCAACCTACTTAAATATAAACATCCTAGCCTTATTTATCAGCCTACTTAATCTATCTTGCTTCCTTAAGTTTTGAGGTGAAAACCAGAAAATCATGAATTTCCACTAAAATTTTAATTTGTGAAATCCAAAGTACTGTATTTATTAAGTAATTATGAAAAATGAATCAAATTATAAATTTTGAATTCTCTAGCTCTTTTCTGTTGCGCCAATGATTTTTCAGAAAACGTCCAAATTTCGAAAATGGCTAAAGTTATCGAACTGATATTTAACACACATTAATTTAGTATTACTCCTGACATGCTAGAAATGTTTTAGGCTATTTGCTTGATTTTTAAAGTATTGCGCAACATTTATAAAGTCAGAGCTAGTTACAGCGGACTGGCTGGCACACAATGGAAAGACTGATGTGAATTTAGCCGGCCGAAGTGGCCGTGCGGTTAAAGGCGCTGCAGTCTGGAACCGCAAGACCGCTACGGTCGCAGGTTCGAATCCTGCCTCGGGCGTGGATGTTTGTGATGTCCTTAGGTTAGTTAGGTTTAACTACACTCCTGGAAATGGAAAAAAGAACACATTGAAACCGGTGTGTCAGACCCACCATACTTGCTCCGGACACTGCGAGAGGGCTGTACAAGCAATGATCACACGCACGGCACAGCGGACACACCAGGAACCGCGGTGTTGGCCGTCGAATGGCGCTAGCTGCGCAGCATTTGTGCACCGCCGCCGTCAGTGTCAGCCAGTTTGCCGTGGCATACGGAGCTCCATCGCAGTCTTTAACACTGGTAGCATGCGGCGACAGCGTGGACGTGAACCGTAAGTGCAGTTGACGGACTTTGAGCGAGGGCGTATAGTGGGCATGCGGGAGGCCGGGTGGACGTACCGCCGAATTGCTCAACACGTGGGGCGTGAGGTCTCCACAGTACATCGATGTTGTCGCCAGTGGTCGGCGGAAGGTGCACGTGCCCGTCGACCTGGGACCGGACCGCAGCGACGGACGGATGCACGCCAAGACCGTAGGATCCTACGCAGTGCCATAGGGGACCGCAGCGCCACTTCCCAGCAAATTAGGGACACTGTTGCTCCTGGGGTATCGGCGAGGACCATTCGCAACCGTCTCCATGAAGCTGTGCTACGGTCCCGCACACCGTTAGGCCGTCTTCCGCTCACGCCCCAACATCGTGCAGCCCGCCTCCAGTGGTGTCGCGACAGGCGTGAATGGAGGGACGAATGGAGACGTGTCGTCTTCAGCGACGAGAGTCGCTTCTGCCTTGGTGCCAATGATGGTCGTATGCGTGTTTGGCGCCGTGCAGGTGAGCGCCACAATCAGGACTGCATACGACCGAGGCACACAGGGCCAACACCCGGCATCATGGTGTGGGGAGCGATCTCCTACACTGGCCGTACACCACTGGTGATCGTCGAGGGGACACTGAATAGTGCACGGTACATCCAAACCGTCATCGAACCCATCGTTCTACCATTCCTAGACCGGCAAGGGAACTTGCTGTTCCAACAGGACAATGCACGTCCGCATGTATCCCGTGCCACCCAACGTGCTCTAGAAGGTGTAAGTCAACTACCCTGGCCAGCAAGATCTCCGGATCTGTCCCCCATTGAGCATGTTTGGGACTGGATGAAGCGTCGTGTCACGCGGTCTGCACGTCCAGCACGAACGCTGGTCCAACTGAGGCGCCAGGTGGAAATGGCATGGCAAGCCGTTCCACAGGACTACATCCAGCATCTCTACGATCGTCTCCATGGGAGAATAGCAGCCTGCATTGCTGCGAAAGGTGGATATACACTGTACTAGTGCCGACATTGTGCATGCTCTGTTGGCTGTGTCTATGTGCCTGTGGTTCTGTCAGTGTGATCATGTGATGTATCTGACCCCAGGAATGTGTCAATAAAGTTTCCCCTTCCTGGGATAATGAATTCACGGTGTTCTTATTTCAATTTCCAGGAGTGTAGTTCTAAGTTCTAGGGGACTAATGACCGCAGCAGTTGAGTCCCATAGTGCTCAGAGCCATTTTGAACTGATGTGAATTTACTACAGCATGAGTAGGCTGCTTCCCTACAACAGGAATCCGGGAAAACAATTCCACCAACAACTCACAATACTAACACCAGTCACTGTGAAACAATATGGACGAATTATAAGTCGGCACATACACAGAGAAGCCAGAAGCGGTCGGAAGACCAAATCCATGTCGTCCGCTGCGACGACAGACAAGAAGACCAACCAACGGTCGTCCCCACTCAAGTCAGGCACGGGAAAGATCTCAGTATAAATAGTGGACTGACAACTTAATGCCACGAGGTCACTTCTACGGGCGGAGACATATACTTCAGTGAAAGTTGCACTACTCGAAAATCACGGTCCATTCAACTAAAACTCGATGAATCCGGTCCATGATGTGACTGTGCACCCTCGGGACCACATCCTTCCGTCGGAGAGTGCATGTGTGTCGCCAGCGGTCGGGCGAGTACTGGCTGTCCGGGCGTCACTGATGCTCCGTCCCAACTCAACTCGCTCGACACACGACGACCCGGAAATACTAACGACCGCTCCAAAGATGGTACCACAGTACGCGCTATCCATAAGTGCAGATGCTGCCACTCACGGACAGACAAGGCGAGCAAACGTAGTGGCGCCAGTGAACACACTAAGAAAACGAGACTCCACTATCGCTATTACAGGATGCCATGAACGGCATCAAGGCGAGCCGCTCACGGATCAACCAAGTTGCGGCCCATGTACCGTGTGCACAAGCCGCATAGTTTCTGAGCGTTCAGCAGCATGTTCAATCCAGCACGCTCAACGTTCACGCTCGACAGCAAGTCGCGTGTGCCGACTGCTTTAGGCATTTTAAACCTTTTACACAAATAGTTACTTTTAACTGATGTTACAATTGCTTTGTGCTCAAAGAAATTGTTTTCTAATACACTACTGCCCATTAAAATTGCTACACCAAGAGGAGATGCAGATGATATATGGGTATTCATTGGACAAATATATTATACTAGAACTGAAATGTGATTACATTTTCACGCAGTTTGGGTGCATAGATCCTGAGAAATCAGTTCCCAGAACAACCACCTCTGGCCGTAATAATGGCCTTGATTCACCTGAGCATTGAGTCAAACAGAGCTTGGATGGCGTTTACAGGTACACCTGCCCCTGCAGCTTCAACACGATACTACACTTCATCAAGAGTAGTGACTGGCGTATTGTGACAAGCCAGTTCCTCGGCCACCATTGACCAGACGCGTTCAATTGCTGAGAGATCTCTAGAATGTGCTGGCCAGGGCAGCAGTCGAACATTTTCTGTATCCAGAAAGGTCCGTACAGGACCTGCAACATGTGGTCGTGCACTATCCTGCTGAAATGTAGGCTTTCGCAGGGATCGAATGAAGGGTACAGCCACGAGTCGTAACACATCTGAAATGTAACGTCCACCGTTTACAGTGACGTCAAAGCGAACAAGAGGTGACCGAGACATGTAACCAATGCCACCCCATACCATCACGCCGGGTGATACGCCAGTATGGCGATGACGAGTACAAGTTTCCAATGTGCGTTCACCGCGATGTCGCCAAACACGGATGCGCCATCGTGATGTTGTAAACAGAACGTGGATTCATCCGAAAATATTACGTTTTGCCATTCGTGCACCCAGGTTCGTCGTTGAGTACATCATCGCATGTGGTCCTGTCTGTGATGCAGCCTCAAGGGTAACCGCAGCCATGATCTCCGAGCTGATAGTCCATGCTGCTGCAAACGTCGTCGAACTGTTCGTGCAGATGGTTGTTGTCTTGGAAACACCCCATCTGTTGACTCAGGGATCGAGACGTAGCTGCACGACCCGTTACAACCATGCGGATAAGATGCCGGTCTTCTCGACTGCTAGTGATACGAGGTCGTTGGGATCCAGCACGGTGTTCCGTATTACCCTCCTGAACCCACAGATTCTATATTCTGTTAACAGTCATTGGATCTGTGGTGTCACCGCCAGACACCACACTTGCTAGGTGGTATCTTAAATCGGCCGCGGTCCATTAGTACATGTCGGACCCGCGTGTCGCCACTGTCAGGATCGCAGACCGAGCGCCACCACAAGGCAGGTCTCGAGAGACTGACTAGCACTCGCCCCAGTTGTACGGACGACATTGCTAGCGACTACACTGACGAAGCCTTTCTCTCATTTGCCGAGAGACAGTTAGAATAGCCTTCAGCTAAGTTAATGGCTACGACCTAGCAAGGCGCCATTAACCATTTGTAACGTTGCATGTACCTCAAGATAGAGTCTCACTTGTATCATCCAGATTGCTGTATACCAAAGGACGATATAAAAGTTAAGTGTTCTAGTAGCTACGTTCTTTTCTTTATCACATTCATTACGAATCCTGTTCCAGACTTAACGCAAGACGGCGTGAGTTTACGCGTGCCCTTTCGGCTACTTCACTGTGGACTGGCTGCCTTAACAGTCCACTACAGGATCTCTACCAACGCGAGCAGCTATGTCGTGATACGATAAACCGCAATCGCGATAGGCTACAATCCGAGTCGGAAACGTGATAGTACGCATTTGTCCTCCTTACAGGAGGCGTCACAACAACGTTTCAGCAGGCAACGCCGGTCAACTGCTGTTTGTGTATGAGAAATCGGTTGGAAACTATCCTCATGTCAGCACGTTGTAGGTGTCGCCACCGGCGCCAGCCCTGTGTGAATGCTCTGAATTACAGCATCTTCTTCCTGTCGGTTACATTTCACGTCTGTAGCACGTCATCTTCGTGGTGTAGCAATTTTAATGGCCACTAGTGTACCTGTTGAGTAAAGCTATTGTTATTAAATTTGGTTTAAAGGATGTCTGAATTCATATTGGCCCGGCACCTCACCACTCCTTCACACCTCCTACAACACCTGTTATATTAATGGCGATGTAGACGGAATGGAGTACATACACACTCATTCACCCCTTGTGGTAGAGTACAAAGAACGAAGTGGCTCGCTTAATGGGACAGGTAATTTGCAGCGACAATCGGACGGAGAGGAGCGGGTCGCAGCCTCGGAGCGCAAACCACCGTTCCGGGTTTGCGTGTCCGCATTGTGACGCGTGACAAAGCGAGGGGTCGGCGTCGGCGTCGGCGTCGGCGTCGGCGTCAGCCACGGGCGCTGCGGCGCCGCCGCCCGTGTCTGCGACAGGCGACGCCGGCGCGCCTCGCGCTCACACGCGACTTTGTTGCGATTTCAGTGCCGATCAGCTCCGCCGGCCGCCAAGCAGACTGGAAATGATTGCCCACCAACAGTACGTTAAGTACAGACGCAGCATCGAGTGGCAGTTAAAGCAAACACCGCGGTTTAAGTCTGCTCCAGCAAGAGATATTGTTTACGACGCTTAGTAATAGTGACAAGCCTCGGTTTGTAATATTAGCTTGAAGACAACAGCCTGTTTTAAAGAGGTTTTACTTATATGTACAAACTGGAGAAAAAGACACCTGCGAATACGTCAGAGCAGTGCAGCTTAGGTAGGGCTCGTCGAATCGAGTAAAATTTGCCAAGTAACTATTTGTGGGTTTATACCCCCAGAGCCGCAGGCAGTAAGTGTTTAACTCACTGGTAATAGACTAATAGATCCCCGTAACTTTTTATACTATTTTACGTAGAGATTCAATGATTACTCACTCATCCTGAAACTGGATTTTCTTGAATACGAGACGATACTTTTGCCATGGACTTCCTGAAGCCACTGTTCTTCTCAGTAGGCAATGCCGCTCCATTTGCACGTTACATTGAGCGCAATGTCGTCTGAATTCTTTAATAGAATGAATTTGGCCCAATGATTAACTTGAAATGCTCATCGCAATCCGGCTGTAGCGACTTTGTTATGGCTAATCAGGGAATGACTTTCATTACACATTTTATAAACACACATCTGAAGCAAGACAGCTATTGTCGATCATCGCAGGAGGTGGAAAGGAGAGGCGCAATGCTTGTGAAGGAAGAGCCAAGCGACGTACTCTCCATGCGTACTGACTTCACCCTCTCGAATTTTGGTAATCATCTTAATGCCGTGGTTACTATGGTGGACTGTTTCTTAAACATCTCTCTGTGCATTATTTAATTAGCAAAAAGGACGTGTCTTAGGAATTATGTCGCGTGGAAGCTCCCCTAGAAACATTAGAACTGAAACACTCACAACTACTGGGAAAAGGAAGTCAGCAGTCACATCTTTCCTTTCATGCGAGTCGTATCACAGGTGGCTACAGTGAGTCACCAGTGTCTTGAGTTGGGTTTATCCGGACATTTATCTGTGATCTCCAGCCATGTTCCTGTAGAAAGGCTTTCGAGAGGTCGCCGTTAAAAGCATGGACAAGGGTTGCTTTTACCAGCGGCCTACGCAGTGGCTGTGGCGTCACATTGTGTCTTCTAGGTGTCCTGTGGTGAGGGTTTCAGCCATGGAAGATGGTGTGTTGTTCTAAAATTCTCTTTTCCCTCAGAACTGCATCTCGTAGCTTCGATCAGTGAAGTTACCTGCATGCAGTTACTAGTGTGAGTGTTAGTGGTTTACGTTCACGAACTGTTTGTTTATTCGCTTCACTTTGCCTATCAATAAAATTTGTACATTTTCATGTAACTATGTTGTGTGACATTGAGTTAACCAGAATTGCTTCAGCAATTCAATGTTGGTGTTATTTGTTTAACACCTTACAACATATCACCCCCCCCCCGCCCCCTTCCGCAATAATTTTTGTACTGGAGTTAGACAATGGTATAAGCGTTGTCTAAGAAATTATAATTTTTCTCAAGCATTGAATATTGTTCAGCCACTTGGTCCAGTACTTACTCTATTTCATTCTTTTGGTTATATACTTTAATTTTTAACATGGTTAACTTTGTTATCGATTTAATTCTCTGCCTTAAATGAAGACTATACATTTTTAAACTGTTATCAATGTCATTTTCTTATTTATTTAAATGAGTTGTGTGAATTTTAGATTTTATATCGGAGGAGCTTCTCACATCTATCTTTTAATACTGTTTTCTCAAAGAATTAATATTTAAATAACCGTAAGGAAGTAAAATACTTAATATATAATCCAAATATGCAGTGTTTACATTCTGCTGTTTCTTTGGAAAATTTTATGATTGTCACAACTAATGTAACTAACACTAATTTAAGCATCAGAATAATTCTTTAGCAAATCCCACTCATGTGAAAATTTTGATTTATGCAAACTTCAAAAGTATTACAGTCGCAAATATTGTTCAGACACATACATTATCCTACAAAAAATACTCTAACAATGTCGTTTTTAAGAAATGTTGCTGAGCCGTGCAGCGACCCGTGCTACACCTTGTGTTTAGATTGCATTGGTTTTCCTTTTCTTCCCCCTGAAATTTTTGTTTGATATGTTGTCTGTCATTAAGTGGCTCCTTGGTTGTCTTTTCCCTCTGCTATCGATATCTGCGTTTTCGCTTCCAGGAAATTGCTATGGATGAAGTGAGATCTTTGACCTGTTGTAACCTCGTGTGGTGGAGCGGAAGTAGGGACGTTGAGCGCAGAGTGTGTGGTGGACACGGGAGGGCAGTGTGGCTCTTAAGCGCGAAGCAGGCGTGGTCGGTTGTACCGAGTCGCCAAATGATGTATGTCGGTTGTGTGTAATGAGCGGGTCGAGTTGACAGAAGAGCTACCTGCGTGTTGGTTGTATACAGAATCGCCCCACGAGTAGTTGCTGTTCATTTCGCCTTGGTGGGACGTTAACAAGCTTCTTTAAATCCTCCGTTTCAACACTGGGGTTTAAAAAGGAGACAACTAACATGAAGGAGCGGTCACTACCCGTCAACGTTGCACAGAAGACGTGAACTCCGGTGACAGAGCGTGTTGTCGCGTGACTGGTGTGTTGGGTACGATGGCGACGTGTGCGCGGTCGGATGTGTGGATCCTTGCCATCGGAGGTCGTGTACTGCCTGTTCGAGCATAATTGCGAGTTATGTTCGTGGAAGGTTTAATCATTAAGTAATAATTTTGTGTAACCAGCGTCTCTTCTGCCTTGTGGCCTCCAGCGACCGGGTTTCCTGTCCCTGGCACCGGTGTAATTGAAGACAGTGATCTTTCCTCCTCCTCTCGTTACTGTCCGATGGGAGGTGTACTTTAGACAGTTTAATTGTTTCGCTATTCTTTCGTGGGTTATGAGTAAATTCATGCTTCTTGTTGGTTGATCATGTGGTCGCTCATTCAGGACCGTGTGGTGTTATGTTTCCTTGCATGAGGTTAGCTCTAATTCTGTCTGCAAATTAAGCCATCTTATAACAAATTTCCGCTGGCAAAAAGTCGGTGCAGTGACCAGCCTGAGAGTGGCAATTGTGTTCATGGGCGTATTTAAATTTTTCAGTATTATGTCTAGCCTGAGCATCCCTGAGTGGGTGATTTGTGGCCACCTTACACGGGGCCGTCAGATCTGTTACGTTCTAATGATATTCCAGGACACTTTTGTTTAAATTTTTTTTAATTCCTCCAAGTTTGTAAATTCCTTTTATTGCCATTAATCGTGTGTTTGCTGAGACCTGTTTAATTTTTTTAATGGCGGTGTTGGTAGCTTCACTACCTCACCGTACTTTATTATCAAAGTTCTGTATTTACTTTAGTAGCCTGTTTACTATTGTTCTTTAAATTTTTTAAATTGTTGTATTGCTATAAATTACTTTGATTGGAGTTAGCGGCGTGTTTTAAAAGGTAGTTTATTGTCGTACTGCTAGCTTCTGTGATTTTTTAAATTTCTTTTAAATTGTTGTAATGCTACAAATTACTTGATTGCCGTTAGCGGCGTGTTTAAAAGGCTGTTTATTGCCGTACAGCTAGTTTCTGTAAGATACGAATAAAACATTTGTGAAAGTCTCGACATTAAACTACTAGAAATTTGGCCCCGTTTCCCAACTCGTGATGTGGCTTGTAGTAACCGTAACCACTGTCAGTTGCATTAATAATTATGCATGAATGAATTTTAAAAAAATATTACTCATAGACAGTAAATTAACTTAACAAAAATGTTATGTTTCAGACCTAATATATGTGAACAGGTTCTCTTTTTATAATATTATTCTAATTTCTTTACAAAAAGGTTTCTCCTGCCTTGTTCATGATACAAAGATTATGAAAATACTGTTATACAGTTATTATTCAGACACTTACGATATTGTATAGAAAGATGTAAATTGTAGCAAATCGATATGAATACGACGAATTCCTATGTTAATTGTTGTGCTTTTTGCAGCTTCTTCACTATCTGATACTGATCCTTATCTAATTTCTACCACCATTTTCACATGATGTCTACGAATGTTATTGATTGAGTTTGGCGGCGAATGTCTGCACGAATCTGAAGGACTTGTGCAAGGTACATGTCGGCAAATCGTTAGGTGGGCAGCATCGTTCTTTGTCAAATTTTACAACAGAATGTTGCCGTAGTTTGGTGTTGCCCTCATAATATGTCTTTTTGGTGCAGATTCACGTGGAGTATTGATTTTGAAAACGTGTATTACTCCACTCAAGGCATTGCTGAAGTTATTTATAATTTAGTATCACTTCGCAGACAACCAGTTTACAATAGGATGGGTATTTGGAAAAGTGTATGTTGATATATTTTCACCCATATTCTCTCTTCAACATCAGTCTTGAGACTCTTCATCTTATGTTCTTCCAAGCATCTTCCTTTCTTCAGACTTCATCCTTGTGTGTTCTCCGGCTGCATATAGGAAATTATTGACTACTAGTTTCTTTGAAGTTTTACGTTCTTTAGTGTTTCAACCAATGATTAGGATGCGTAGTTCAGCATTGATAGACTGATTTTCCTTCAGTTCAGTATAATATCGCAGTCTGGTGGCAACAATGCGATTCTACACATTTTTTGCCAAACTGTGCGTCAGCTAAGCTAGGGTTTCAGCGAGGTGTTTGGTCTCTAGTCCACGCACTGGTTGCTGTTTCATTTGTTTTGTGGTCCGTCATTCCCTGCAGTCCTTCTGACTTGAGTATCGGTCGAAAGTGAATTTTCGCGAAGCCTGGACCCAACGTCGTTCCTCTGCTTCTCATCCACCCTCGTTGTATTTTATCATGGCAAGATTGCTACCGCAGTTACGTACCAGTGTTGCCTTGGTTACAAATCGCCACCCTTCTAGCGCCCTTGCCGGTGTCTCCGCATCACAGAAAATCGTTGAACTCGTCCATTCACGTTCCATATACATTTTCAGCGGTCGTCCGTCGCACTGACATGATCAACTGACAATTGTTTCTTGCAGGAGGTCGAGTACAAAAATCTTTCCTTATAATCTACCTTATGCCTAATACCTAATTTACGCCTCTTAAGAAATTCTTTACATGGTTCGACGTCCTATCTCTGTGTTACAGTTCTATTTTCTCTATCAGGCTCCAATTTTTTCCTGATATCTTGAGCTAATGAGACTCCTTATTTTCGTCATGTGTGGTGTCATGGTGTGGTATGTTAGTACGTCATGCTATTAGATCACCACCTTTGCAAACTCCCCATATCATGTTAAATGCTGAATATAAAAATTTAAAGTAATCCTCGGGTATCTGTCTCCTCTTTTCCTCAGACATCTGGTCACGTCCTATCTCAAACATACTTGATGGCTTCTTTGATGTATTTACTGATGCCTATTTGTGATTATTCATCATGCCTTTTAATATGGCTTACATGATAAAGTCCTAAACCCTTACCTAACTCATTCTATGCTTGGTTCGTTCTGGATATACCATTTTGTGTGAATGGCGGAACATCGTTCCTTAGGTCTGGAAGGCTCTTCAACCTATGTTTGACACTGTACAGCCCTGGCTCAAAGAGAGTCGTAATGCTCTCAAATGTTACGCTACCCTTTCCCATGTCCAGCGCCTGTTATCACGTCCACCGTTAATGTCGGTATGATAACGAAATTGGCTTCGATCTGTTGACCTTGGCATGTGAGAGTTAACCTTGTTTGTTTATTGATATCCACAGCATGATGTTCGATGGGACCCTTCATTTTAATCTTCTTCGGTTTCACGATCGGTAAATCATTAGAATTGCATTCGTTAAATAAATTATCCGAAATTGCGGTTAGTTCACTTCCGCTGTCTATGATGACATTAACTGGGATATTCGCTACCATGGCCTTCGCAACTGGTTGAATTTCGACCAGTTTGCTCTGTTCTCCCTCATGTCCCTGCATTAAAGCATCCTGCATTGGATCGTATGTGAGTCGTTTCAGGATTTTTACCTGTGAAATCGAACCTTCTGTCGGATATGGCTCGATCACTATCTCTCTCTCTCTTCTACACCTTCTTCTTCACATTTAACTTCGTCTTTCCCTCAACTACATCTACCGCTTCTTTCTCCGTGGAAACTCCCAAATAATTGCATCTAAATGCCCTTATCATATCTCTGTAACTTCCATCATTGTACACATAGCAACCTGTGCCCAATTGTAATTTATTTTCTACTTCCGTCGACTGCGCATTATTCTCCTTGGCTTCGTTTTCCTGGTCTCAGCCTCAAATAACCCTGCAATTCTAATTACTTCGTCCCTATTCTCTTCTCCGATTGTGCCTGCCGCTGTTAGTTCGTTTCTTCATCGGTATCCTCCCACTTAATTTCTCCTCAGCATGATGTTGTTTTCCTGCCTTTGTTTGATCCCTGCGATCCTATTGCCTCATTTATTTCCTGTCCTAACAAAATGTTTATTTCCCCCCACTCTACATTATTTTCTTGTAATAGGCTCTCCCTAGTTTCAGTATTAAATAACTCTGCAATGCTAAATACTTTACCTCTTATCCCGACTTCTGTTACGCTTGCATCATTTCGTTTCGGTAGTAGGTTTTTTTTTTTTTTTTTTTTTTTTTTTTTTTTAGCGAAATTGTCCCTAGTATTTCCTGTCCAACCTGCCTTTTGCGGTATCTCGACTTCTTTCGGTCCCTGTGGTTCTGTTCCTTCACCTTTCACCTCTCGTGATAAGGTGTATATTCTCTCATTACATTGCTGCTGCTTGCTATGGTAGGTGTGCTGTTCTCCTTGACTTGGGTACTGTCTCGTCAGTTGGTACGTTTTTCGGGGTTTGGTGGCCTTATCTCTAATTCTTCTTTCGGTCGTTCCTGGCTTTGTTCGAATTGGTGGTAATTTGTCGGCCTGTTTGTCCTGTAATACCCGTTGGCATTACCGTTATTCCCCCTGTAACAGTTACTGCCATTCCTGGGTGGATAGCCGTTGCCATTACTTGTTGCGTTCCCATAACCGTTTCTTTGATGGAATCTGTTGTCACTTCTCTGCGCGAAGTTATAACGTGCTCCGTAATAGCTGACATTCCTCGTGCGGTCCCTGGCGCATTTAGCGGTCTTTCATTCACGTTTTCCCGCGCGTTTCGCTTTTTCTTGCCTCATCTTCCGAGAATATGAATTGTAATTCTTTCAAAATTCCTTTGAAGGCTTCCACGGTATTGCCTCCACGCCCTACCAATGACTGGCGGTATTTTACCAGCAGCTTCATGATACAAAATAATTGTTCAAACGTCTCTGAGCACTATGGGACTTAACATCTGAGGTCATCAGTCCCCTAGAACTTAGAACTATTTAAACCTAACTAACCTAAGAACATCACACGCATCCATGCCCAATGCAGGATTCGAACCTGCGATCGTAGCGGTCGCGCGGTTCCAGACTGAAGCGCCTAGAACCGCTCGGCCATAACGGCCGGCTTCATGGTACACAATTTAATCAATTCTCCATAGCTGTATGGCAATCAAAACGTTTCTTTTCCTTTGCTATTCCTTTGAAACATTTTACAGGGCTCTTCTCTTCGGAATCCTCGGAGTATGGATTTTGTAATAGTACATATATCACGCTATCTTGCGCTTCACTCGACCGGTAGCGTGAGAGGAACTTATCTCTGAAATATTCATATGATCCACGTATAGCTGCTACGTTTTGCATCGTTTCTGCTACTGTTCCAGGCATGTACGCGCATATAAAGTCTAGTGTGTGTGCTAATGTCTATTGTTCTGGTAGTCCCACTTTGAATTGAACAATGAAGCTTCTGTGAATGCAGTGAGTTTCCTTCACGGAAATGCTGAAACTTCCTTACAGTGGGGGAATGAACATTGTAGTACCTCGTCATGGCACCGTACGAATTTCGAGAGGCGTCGCCGCTTCTGTTCCCGGTCATTTGAAATGTCGGTCTTTCAGGTTGTGGTAAATCCATTGGATACTGTTCACTGTAACTTGCGCCTAGTCTTGCATGATGTCGTTGGAATGTAACGCAATGACTTTCTTCCATCGGCCCTGCGCGAGTGTCGGTAAGTTTTCGCTATAACCTTGGCGCCCTTGCATTTACATATCGCGTATTGGCCCAGTGCCTTGCCTGGCTAACCTTGCCGCTTCATCATGTGGTCAGAATTGTTACGAAAACGCAACGCAACATTTTTGCGTTGTATTTCGGTCTGGGTGTCATCTCGCAATGTCTCCATGTCCACTTGGACCTTGTACATATCTGTTCTTACTTGCATGCGAGCTATTACTAAACTTTCAATCACATCTCGGGATTCTTTTGCCTCTTCCTCAATGCGGCGTAATTATTCTTTAACCTCTACATCTTGCTTTAAAAAAAATTCAAGCAGTTGTTTCATGGTTTCTCCATTCTGCTCACGTATCTGTTGTTGCAGTTGTTTCGTCTGCTCTCTGTTTCATATCGTTATGGTGCGCGTTAACTGCTGGATCATTTCCGAAAAATTAACGGGTCTTACTACCTTTTCTTCCAACGCGCTTCATTCTGCGTTTGCATTCACGTATATGTCCGCAACTAACTTCAATGAACCATGCGGTGACACATTTCGACTTGTATTGCCTGTATTCGGTTATGAGGGGGGTGTTATTACATATACTATGGGTTCTACGCATTCAAGACGTTCCCCATATTCCTGCACATCTGCATTATGTTGGTCGTCGCTTGCGGCGCCCTGTTGCTGGGTATTTACGTCCTGCTGTACCCCCAGATCTATTTCTCGCGGCATTGTGTCGCCTTTTGTTCTGTCCTGAGGTTCCCGTATGTTATCGTCAACGCTTGATGTGCCATTACTATCCTTTCTGATTCCCATCTTTGCAATTTTAACTGACGCCCCCTACATCACATAATCATGCGTTCATAAGACCTTACTCGCTTCATAAACTTACTACCTTCATCCTTTCACTAGTGTTGCTAATTCCCTTGGCATAATAACAATACTCTACCACCGTCACTTAACAATGGTGTGTCGGTCACCAGTTCACTTGCTAGAAAAACGTTGAGTCAAGAATGGCATTACAGCTACGCTGTGGGGATACTTCATATGTCTCTTAGTGCATTGCACGTCTGTCTCCATAGCCATTAATACTTACCACTTGTTGATATAACACAAAAATATGTTACGAAAAAATTTGTAAGGGGATTTTTTTAGTTCTAGTAATAACATATGGTTGACCACACTACGGAGGTATTTTATCGTCCCAGCGTGTGAAACTGCTTCTGATCCATCTTCCTACCACAGTTGCGCAAGGACGCTCTGTAAGTGTTTTAGGAATCTGATGTTGAACCCACGGCCTGCAAGATAGGAAGATACCATCTCACGGATGTAGATTATGGCTCTGAGCACTATGGGACTCAACATCGGAGGTCATCAGTCCCCTCACTCATGTAGAGTTCAGAAGAGTGCAGAGGTAAGGACAGTCAGCACAAGAAACTTCTCGAAAAATATTGACCTTATGATGAAACCGTACCTAATTATTAGATGCACTATTACGTCAACTCACATTAGATATGAAGGCTTCTTTCAGGAGGTATAAGCCATAAGGCGAAGAACTACAAGAAGCTTCGGAAGCACAGTACAGAAGATGTGCGATTCTCGACGAGCTAATAATAAATTTACACCTATGAAATGTAGTGTTTGTCATTGTTTCGTCTGTGCCCATTGCTCAAAACACCACAGCTGTGTGTCAGAACTGTTAAGGTGACACGTAATAAAAGATTCTTAATAAAATAATTGTACGTGACAAAATATGTAACAAGTTAATGATATAGCTCTGTTCTGTTCATGGATTAGATGATTCTCTCGCTCATAGGCCTAATGCAAATTGTAATAACTGTGTTTACCTTATTACTAAATACTATGACCTTTAGTTATGTTTTCTGCTTTGCTGTGTTCTTAAATTTACTTAAGTATCATATGTATAAAAGTTATTGTCTAACTTCGAAATAATGTCAGTTATTAAATTTATAGGCCTGAAATAATTGTTATATCAGTTCAAACGCTATTAGATGTTACATGCCTGCCATTATATTAAACAGTTTTTGGGATTACTTTAACTTTGTAGCTATATCCTAGGTTTATAACTTGGAAATCGTAAAGCAACGCAGAAAATTCACTGTATCACCCATGGTCGATGAATCCTGTGCTCAGCGATGTCCAGGATATGCGCGCTCTGGCTCGAAAGTCAAACTTCGCCTAGATCCGTAAGGAAGTCTGTCGTGCATACACGAGGCCGTCTCCGTACGAACCTGACACCTCTGGAGCGAGCCCCAATGCGTACACCGTACCGTCACTGAACGAATTCCTCACATCTCTCTTCTGAAAAAGAGCTTTAACACTCTCCCTCTAAAATCACCACTGCCAAAAAATGTCAGTCACTTGCAGCGCCTCTGATATTCATCCTACTAATTCACGTGGTAATATTCCGCTATGTCAATTGTGTAAACAAAAGTTGCTGCACCTTCTCCCTGCAGGAGATTGACAAAAGACACTGCCCCAAAAGAAAGGCTTGCCATCAGAAGTACTGATGCACTGCCCACAAATGTCTCTGATGCAACGAGTAAATCTCTGAGGTCACCGTCAAAGCACTTATATTTTAGTGTGCGCGGGGAATCATCTTGGCTCGGGAACCCTACTTTCCAAAACTACGCAGACTGCTTCGGTGACAGACTGTCGGACATGCAGCAGCGCGGAGCTGTCACAGATTCAGAGAAGAACGTCTTACCACGTTTGCAGATACGCTCCTCTAAAAAATTAGGTCCTCAGCCGTCCAGTCCACAGATACCTGCAGATTCCGAAAAAAAAAAAATACTTTACAGACAGGGAACAATTTCGAGGACCGTCATGGCAGAGCGGCTGATGATCGTAAAAGCTCTGCGGCCGTTGTCGCAACATGCCGGACCACGTTAGCAACACCCTACTGCTGGTGGCTTGACGACTCCCCGAGGTTTCTCCCCGGCCCCTGGGCAAACTGCAGCAACGAGAAAGCAGCCAGGAGCCACCACGTTCTTGCTGCCATTCTACCTGCGGCTAGTCTCTTCTGCATTTCACAAATCTGCTTCGAGCTCTCAGGACTTGCCGTCTTCCAGTTCTCGAAATCAATGATGTAAAATGTCATTAGAACGTTTCCAAAGAGTCTGTGGAAAAATTATTTCCAAACGGAAAGTCAGGAGACATCGGGACAGCAAGTATTCCTTTCGAGGTGATGTGTTAAGTTGGGATCGAGAAAAACTATGAATTAAAATGGTTGACGTATATAACTGGGCACAAATTTAAGAGCAGAGTGATATTGTACTACCAAAAACTGATATAAAGAAGTGCAAAACTAAACCAAAAACTGATGTATACGTAATTTTCTTCGTACTGTCATACAAAGCAACAATGCTCACCCTAGCTACAGTGGCGCCCTATATAATCATACGTAAACTGTTATATACGCTGGTTCAAAAAGTTTTCTACTGTTACTCACGTGTTTCCCATATTAGAGGTTATTCTACAGTAGCAAACCACTGAAACTACTATTATGGTCGGAAGTAAATAGAGGAATTTGATCTTAGGAGACATACCAGTGTGAAAAGTCACTTACTTAGTGCACTAACGACAGAGGTCTAGGAGCTGCGCTCATTGTATTCTTCATGCACCTGTGCAGATGTTTAGCCGTTAACCATTATCAGCCCATAGGTAGAAGAGACAGTTGTCTACGCCAGGGGTTCCCAACAAAATCTTCTGGAGGACCCCCTCATCGGGCACGATTGGTACCTTGTCATATCACAGTATCAAGTACCTAAAAAAGCCAAATTAAGTGTCTTTTTATACAGTTTTTTTATTTTTGGTACTTCGAAAAAACATTGAGATATTCATTATTGAAAAAATATTTAGCTTAAAATTTATTCAATTTAGCCATCATTAAATTTTTGATTATTGATCAAAATCTTTGTTTTCAAATCTGGGTGTTTAGTATAAGAAACTCCTTAAAAAAATAAAAATTGAGTATGAACTGAAAATGACACGAAAAAATTAAAACTGTGTGTCTTGGTCTTTCAAGTGTACTACACGTGAGATTTCATTGAGTACACAAGTGTGAAAAATAAGAAAACCCTAATTTCATACAATATATTATTTATTTGAAAAAATAGTTACAACGGCGTACTCCATCAGTATACATTTAGTTTTAATTTTCAGTTCTTAATGAGATGAGTTAAATCTGACCTTTGAGTCCATTATTTCTGAAATATTAGGTTCCAAACTTGAAACTTTCACTCTGAGATCCGACCGCATGTCGAGCCGATTCCTATATTTGTTTTTCATGAAACACATGGCAGAAAATACTTGCTCACACCGATATGTGGTTGCAAATGGATCTTTTTCATTGCCTTATCTCCAAGTTTCTTGTAGTCGTTGCTTGTTGATGCGCTAGAGTGTTCTAGTGTCAATTGGCTCTAGGAAGACGCTAGATGCAGAAGTTAAAGTTCGCTAAAGTTCTACTCGAGCAGGAAGATGCCAAAACACAAAATCTGTTATCATACGAAATACATTTAATATATTTCTTATTCTAATAGCATCTTGCGAACCCCTCCGGCATAGCTCGCGCACCCCTGGGGGTCCGCGGACAACCTGTTGGGAACCACTGGTCTACGCTATCTGTTAGAAACACCAATGTATTGCTATTGACAGATGCATCTGTTTAAGAGCGTTAGGAAAATCTCTGAGGTTAACGGACTGTCGGATAAATAGAACACCGTCGATTATGCCGCAAGCTTCCACTCCGAAACTCGCAGACAGCTAAGAAGCCTTGGTCTGCCCATTCCGTTAATAGCAAGTAACCTTTCCTATTTTTATTTGCCGATAATACACGCAAAAGTGATGCTCTCTGGGTGTTTCGTCACTGTCTCATAATGATCAACTCGAAGTGTTGTAGATAAATAAAGAAGATCGAAGAGGAGTAGGAGAATAGGTTTGGGTGAGACAATTGCGATAGAGCAGTAAGGATGATGTCCAGGCAATAATGCTCATTTGTCATGGTTTGTTACTGTGTTACTTAAGATCACTGGCAATTATAGCGAAACGAATAGTACATTCCGCGTGTGAATATATCTGATAGATTCCGTGAAAGATAGGGTCTATCGCATACTTAAAATTGCGCTTAAATGAACAACAGGAAATGAGGAAGAAATGGAGAAAACTGACTAATTACTGAATGTCTTAAGGAACCATTGTTATACTATGGTCGTTCATTAAGTAATGAAACACATTTTTATTCTTGAATCATGTGGGTTTTATTCCGGATTCCAACACACATTTTTTTACATCACTCTTTTTGTTGCAAAAGCGTATTTCTCAACATTATCTCCTTTCAGAAAAGAAAATGGTTCAAATGGCTCTGAGCACTATGGGACTCAACTGCTGAGGTCATAAGTGCCCTAGAACTTAAAACTACTTAAACCTAACTAACCTAAGGACAACACACACATCCATGCCCGAGGCAGGATTCGAACCTGCGACCGTAGCGGTCGCGCGGTTCCAGACTGTAGCGCCAGAACCACTCGGCCACCAGCGGCCGGCAATATCTCCTTTCAATGGGACGACCTTACACCACCTTACTGGGACGACCTGTTGGCCCGCATGGTTCCACTCCACTGGTCGACGTCGTTGTAATGTCTTGGTGCATCAATAACCACCCAATCAACCTCTTACTGCTTCCCACAAAGTGCATCCTTCATCGGGGCCTGCGGTTGGCAGTCGGAAGGTACGAGATCCAATGATCTGTGAGCTCCTCTAGGGTGTGCAGACTTGCGTGAAGCCTTGCGTTGTCATTGCGAAGGGGAAATCATTTCTTCAGTTTAATGAGGGTAGCACAGTACACCTGAGAGTTTATCTTTGCACCACGAGAGTGGACATCAAACAAAATAACCTCTGCAGAATCCGAGCTGAGGACGCGGCTTTGAACTCCCTTCTTTGGTGGTACCACTCCGTGGATTGCAGTTTGCTTTCCGGCTCCGAGTGATGAGCTAATGCTTCATCACCCACCGAGATGAGCCTAGTAACGTTCAAGCAATTCCTTACACATTGTGCTTCGTTACTCTTTATGGTCTTCTGTCAGGTGACAAGGAACCCAATGGCTACACAGCTTTGAGTACTCCAACTGAATCTACATCTGCACCTACCTCTACATTGATACTCCGCAAACCACCCAACGGTGTGTGGCGGAGGGCACTTTACGTGCCACTGTCATTACCTCCCTTTCCTGTTCCAGTCGCGTATGGTTCGCGGGAATAACGACTGCCAGAAAGCCTCCGTGTGCGCTCGAATCTCTTTAAATTTACATTCGTGATCTCCTCGGGAGGTATAAGTATGGAGAAGCAATATATTCGATACATCATCCAGAAACGCACCCTCTCGAAACCTGGACAGGTAGCTACACCGCAATGCAGAGGGCCTCTCTTGCAGAGTCTGCCACTTGAGTTTGCTAAACATCTCCATAACGCTATCACGCTTACCAAATAACCCTGTGACGAAACACGCCGCTTTTCTTTGGATCTCCTCTATCTCCTCTGTCAACCCGGTATGGTATGGATCCCACACTGATGTGTAACTGGGTGACCTCTTTTGATGCTAGTCAGTTGTCAGTATGAGCATTACTGCAAAGGGCATTTGATGCTAAAGCTTTATGTCAGGGTGAAAAACACTAAATAAATTACTTTTTCTCTGTTAACATGTGGGCAGGTTGGTTCCTTCCTTGGCTCGGGTATGAGGTAGAATAAAACAGCATTTTTACATAAGATAACTTTTATTGAAAGATTTGCAATGGTTTCCTTACTGGATTGTTCTGGCTGGGAGAGCGGCAGCTGTCGTTCGCGAAGCCTTCTGCTTGCGTGAGCGGCGGCGTCTGATAACGCCTGGCAGTGTGTATCTCGTGTCGCCGTTTCGCCCAGTTGACTGGAGACGCACATTGTGCTGTGGCCCGTTTAATTATTGAGAACTAAGTCGTGAATCGGATGGTGATACCTTGGATGTGGCGTCCGTGTTTCTCTCTCTATGCGGCCACGTGTGTTGTGCGTCGGCCAGCGGAGCGGTGCGGAGGGGAAGGCCAGTGTCACGGACTCGAACAACGGACTCCAGCTTGCCAGTCTTCGGCTGTCAGATCTACATCACCAGCTCACAGGTGACTGCTGATGTGCGGCCGTCTCCTTCCCGTCCTCACGAGTCACCCGGGTACATAAAAATCAGTCTTCAAATACGTTCTAACTTCTATCTTCTGGCGGCGAGGTGCTGCTTACTATTCCATTACAGCGGCGGACTTGGTGCTTCTGTGTACGATGTAGTCTCTTCCTGCATGACGGTCTTCAGCACTGAAACTGAACTGAAAACTGCTCCTCTCGGGCCCGCTGCGTCTCGTGTATTTATTCACTTTAGTTCACTAGAGGTGAAAGACTTCACGGTCACCGCCTCTTCTGTCACGTTGAAAAGCTTCTCGAAGAATCTTCTTAACGTCGGTCATTGGCTCTTGGTGAGGGCCTTTGATCACATGTGACAACTGAGAAACACATGAGCCGGTCGGGCAATGCCCTGACGGCTGAATCGACAGCTTCTGCTTATATGGGGAGGGCGATGGCTTCTCATGAACCTGCTGACTTGCAAGCACCGGTGGTTGCCACTCCTGCTCTGCCCACTGTTTGCCAGTATCTAATTCTTCTAAACTAAACTAAGTATTTCGTTTATTTTCTACTTTCTACTTCACTTCACATTGTTTTCACTAATTTATTTACCTATCTTAAGTACCAATCAACATTCCTCCACTCTTCGGAGAAATTCGCCCTCGAGTTTACCACTCAACAGATGAGCAATACTCAAGTATAGGTGAACAAGTGTTTCAGCCCAACCGCCAGAGACGTCCAGTTGTGCAGCGAGGGGTCTGATTGTGATCCGTCCATCACCTCGTATGAGTGTCCACACGTTCAGACACAGTCACTGCTGTTTGCGGTGAGCCAGCAGGGGGGAGGTCGTGCAGGTCTGCGCGACGTTGCTGCGACAATGACAGACACCTCTCACAACTTCTCACTGTGCTACTCTGCAAGCGCCTATGAATATCTGCGATGCTCTGTTATTGAGCCAAAAAATTCTCAATGGTAGCTCTCTGGTTGGACCGTACTCCGCTACTGACGCCACTTTCAAGGGTCCTAACCTCGCTTCCACCTATTGCAACTTCGTGAAACTGCAGAAGCTGAATTTCAACAGAAATTGAAGAAAATTGTATTTGATTACATACTGAACGCCTTTCGCAGTTTCTTGGATTCGCACCAACTATTGTGTCGCTGAACGATAGATGCGCATGCCATGATGTGTGAAGCCTACTATCTGAGCTATCTACAGTACCATCGAGAAATCACAGTGGCTCCTTCAACTTCACATCAATCGAGTCATCTCTCGTTGCAGTCCTCTGCAGAATCGCCAAAACCAAGACAATAACAATAATAGGAATTAACCGCTGCTTCCATCCTCATCAGTTTTAATGAACCCCTTATGGCCCGTCGAGTTCAGTTAACTAACACACTAAAAGAGGCCACACAAATTTATTATCCATTAGAAATCTTAGAACGAACTAAAGCTAATAAACGGGCAAATGTGTAGATAGCCCCCCTCCGTTATTCTACAACCTACGAAACACTGTTTCTAATATATCTGACCTCTTTCTTGACAGAGTGTCCGTACGTTAATGGGCACAGGTTTTGTCATCAAAAAGATGTTAGAGGTCAGAATACGTAACAATATCTTCGCCTTAATGTCGCATGCCTCTGTGATCTCTACGTTGCGAGATTGCATAGCAGTTACTTAGTTTTCATCGTTGTCATATGCTCGTCAATACATTGGTCTACACTTCGGATCGCATGTATGTTCGTATAGTTGTTTCGCCAATATATCTACCAGATTGCTTTAGCCAAGAACTCTGATCCAGGTACTGGATGATATAACTTTTGGGTACCTTTAACGAACATAAACTGCCGCCAAGAACACCTCTGAAACTAAGAAACCACCTGGTTGCAAAATATGAAGTTCTGTGTAATGAAACCATATCCCTCCCGTCAGCTTTACTCGTGCTCCATGTCCCACTACAGCAGAGTTTGTGTGCCAGTCTTCCCCTGGTGCAAAGAGTGGACGTAGCACGTTTAGGTAGTTTCCGCAACTAAAAGTGACAACCAATCAGCTGAAAAAATTATCAATCATTTTCTTCGATACAGAATATAAAGCAGTAAGTGCCTTAGAAAAAGCATTAATCTACTGACGCTTATCAAGCAGTATTTACCGTTCTGAACACAAAAACAGTGCTGGTCTTCGTTCTCGCCATACAGTGCTCTTAATAGAGGGACAAAGATGATTTATAACGCGATTCACTGAGTGCCATTGTGCAGAATCGCTTTTTGCCTATTGTGAGCGCGGCTTCAATGCTGACGCTGAAAACTGCAAATCGTTTGCCCTTTTGTTACGGCTGGGAGCGGGTCCTTAATGTATAATGGAACAGCTTTCGAAGCACGCTTTTAATGAACTGTCGCCCTCATGTCAATAAGCACACAAGCTGCCGCCCACACGCCTGTGCACTTGGAATACGTGGGAGGTACTCTTCCGAACAAATTCTTTTCACTGAAAACCATAGTATGTATATGACTGAATTTTGCACAATAAAGTTTGATCTGTAACATTAATTTAGTATGGAAGTTAAATTGTTTCCTGAAATACTTCCATATACGTAGCTCATTCTTTGTTCGGTCGTTCAGTTCCCACCCACAAATGAAGAAAATATCTGAAGGTGAATGGTCAAATAATAACTATCACGTGAGTAAAGAACAATAACATCACCATCTTCTTTGAAAAATGAAATGTTTGCCGCTCTTTGGTGATATTGTAAATACTGCTTCACTGACAACGCTATAATATTCCAGGGTAATGGAGATCTTAAAATGTATCTGAGAATAAGAACTGTGAATTAAGTTTTTAGAAAAGTCAGACTCTTGCGGGACATAACGTATTTTCTTTTCTTAATACTGACTTATACGTGTTTGGTCATCTCTGTGCCCTTCTGTAAGTTTTTCTGTTTCTGAGAAGTATAATTCAAAGCTCCATTTCTTTCTTATTTTAAGTCAAAAGCTATAGCACTGGCGTACGTTTTGTTACGCTGCACTGATTTTTAAGTTGTGTTGCACTGAGTGACATCCTATTTCGCTTTTCATGACAACTAATTTTCGCTTGCGAAGTACTCCCAAAAATTGTTTCTCTGCTCAAAACGTAGTTGCTTTCGTATAATATTTTCCTGAACTAACTTGTTTTATACACTGCTGGCCACCGTAAATGCAACACCAAGAAAGACAAGAGGTAGCACAACAAAATTTATTTTGTAGATAACATGTTGACCAAGTATCAAATGATTACGTTTACAGACGTCTGTGACATGTGGTTCCTGCCAGAATCAGTAGCCAGAGTAGCCGCCATTGTTGGAGATCACCGCTGCCACACGTCTCGGCATTGAGTCAAAGAGACGTTGAATGTGTTCCTGGGGTACAGCACCCCAGGCAGCTTCCACACGTTGCCAAAGATCATCTGGTGTGGCAGCTGGGGATGTAATATGGGTCACTCGTTGAGCAACCATGGACCACATGTTTTCTATCGGCGAAAGATCCGGAGAGCGAGCCGGCTAGGGAAGCAGTTCAATCTGGTTATTGACGAAGAACCTTTGGACAATGCGTGCCACGTGTGGTCGCGCATTATCCTGTTGAAATATGGCTGTGGCAGAGCCCTGAAGGTAAGGAAGGACAACTGGCTCCAGCACCTCGGATATGTAGCGCCGGCTATTTAAAGTACCGGCAATGCGTACTAGAGGCGTGCGAGAGTAATATCCAATACCGCCCCATACCATAATACCCGGTGCAAGACCAGTGTGGCGGTGCATAATGCAGCTGTCCAGCATCCTCTCTCCACGGTGTCTCCATACTCGAATCCGACGCCCGCATCTCGTGGTCGTGCGGTAGCGTTCTCGCTTCCCACGCCCGGGTTCCCGGGTTCGATTCCCGGCGGGGTCAGGGATTTTCTCTGCCTCGTGATGGCTGGGTGTTGTGTGCTGTCCTTAGGTTAGTTAGGTTTAAGTAGTTCTAAGTTCTAGGGGACTTATGACCACAGCAGTTGAGTCCCATAGTGCTCAGAGCCATTTCAACCATTTTTTTTTCGAATCCGACCATCGTGGTGCTGCAGACAGAAGCGTGCCTCGTCAGTAAAGACGTCATTCCACATCCGTCTGTCATCACACCATTGGCGACGGAGACGTCTGTGGTTCTGCGTCAATGGTAGACGAAGCAATGGACGTCTTGCGGGCGGACCACTCTGCTGTAAACGGCGTCGAATGGTACGCGCAGACACTGGATGATGCGTTACAGACGCAATTTGCTGTGCTATGGTTCGGGATGTCACTGAGCGATCTGTCACTGCCATGCGCACAATTTGCCTATCAGCACGTGCAGTGGTGCACCGAGGTGAATGCGATCGACCACGTCGGTCCGTCGAACCCTCCTGCATCCAACGGTCACATATCCGCATTACAGTTGTTTGGTTTCGTCCAACACGACTAGCGATTTCTCTGTATGATAATCCACAATCTCGGTAAGCCACTATCCTTCCTCTGTCGAACTCGGATACTTGATCAAACGATGTTCGCTGTTGTCTACGAGGCATAACTGATCGTCTTGTGAAACAACCACAAGGTAAACACACGTGCCGAACGTACACTCGTCGAAATCGCCAAGCCTTAATTGGCGCTATGAGGTGGCGCCACAGGCGCGCGTGATGTGCGTCTGCGCTGAAATTCTAATCAGTTGCATATCTCATCGCTACAAACTCATGGTGTAAATTTCACTTGATTCGGATGCTTCCTTCAGGGTGTTGCATTAACGGTGGCCAGCAGTGTAGTTACATATTGTCACACTTCGCTATAAGTACGTAGCATTTACTACTGTTATTCTCGGAAGAAATATTCACCAACAATTAGCTTTTGGGCAAAGGAAGTTGCTACTTGTGGGCCGCACGGGGTAGCCGCATGGTCTAGGGGCCCTTGCCACGGTTCGCACTGCTCCCCGCTCGGAGGTTCTAGTCCCCGCTCGGGAATGGGTATGTGTGTTGTCCGTAGCGTAAGTCAGATTAAGCAGTGTGTAAGCCTAAGGACCGATGACTTCAGCAGTTTGGTGCCACAAATTTCCAAAATTTACCTACTACTTGAGCTTAGCTTACAGATGACATGCTGTCAAGTCACAAAATGTATAACAGCAGGCCACGCTCTATATCCAGACTTTTGAAATCACAACAAAACAGATGTCTAATTCTTCTGGCCTAAAACAGAAAACCAAAGAAAAGTAAGCATCATATTTTACAGGGATGAGGAGGAGAGCTTCAGAAGAGAGATGTATATGTCAAAACGTTTTTGCGTAAAATATAAGAAGAAACAGAGGTTTTGCATTTAGAGGAAGATACAGTTCTGTAACAACCAAATGTTGTTTACAGAAGATAGAGCTCTATAACTAACAAATGTACTAGTGAAAAACAGAAAAAGACCAACAGAACCGTCTTGCCTCAACAGGATAGTAACTGTCGGTATGAAGAGGAACTTGTTCAGGGCTAACTCCACCAGTGATAAACGGGAAGGAAGACAAGACTACTTACAATGTTGATTGCAGCAGTAACCAACGACTGTTGGTTTTGGTTCACACTATTGCAAAATGCGCCGTTATCGGTTTCGAATCTATACACTCATCTCCAGACTATATACATTCTTTTTTCAAGAAACATGGACCTTGGTTCACTAGTGAGTTGCATCAGTACAAGCAAACACTGACTGTTTAAAAAAAAAGATAAAATGGCGGTTGCACCACAAATAAGTATTATATTGCGACAAATGCTTGGTACATTTGTTTCTATCGTCTTTCTCCGGCGGATAACACACCCTGCTGCTCAGGGGGACATTTCACATAAGCTCGGAGGCAACCTTTACCTGATGTTCATCCACTTAACATTAAGAATTTCTCCTTTCCGACGTGTTTTCTGCAAGCAGCAAACCGGCTGTGACATCCCCAGCGAAAGGCGTTCACTATATTTTAGAGGTGCTCAAAAACAAATTGTGTCTCAGAATAATAAACCATAGAAGTGACAGTAGAACTAACGCTCTTAGCGTTCCGTTATTAATGGCCTGGTTCAAGTATTCCTGTTTGACGTCTTTTTGGCGACTTGTGTGTCTGTAACCTACCACAGTAGTGCAACCGGGGAAAGGCAAAAATAGTTTAACGTGGAATCCGAATCACGTTTTAGCGGCTCCTCACATCTTATAGAGATGAAGGCTGGGTTAAAACGAAGACTGAAGACTCAGTACTCTGGCCGAGATTCGAATGCACGACTCTGTTTTCGGACAAGCACTTTACTCTTAGAAACCTTGGACTGATATGTATGTAGGCAGTTGGTCTATAAGTTTTGATGTGTTCGTTTGCAAGTATCGAAAATACCTGACGTTAGTGGCCGTATGCTCTCATCGCATTATCTTATATACTTAAATTTTTCACACCGGCATGGGACTGTACACCTTAGTATGAGACATGAATTTCGTAAGATAAACTACATCAGCTTTCAGTCAGAATGGTGACTTTATATCAACGCACAATGCATTTAGATTTCTGGAGGCTTGTCTCCAAGTGCTTCATATTTAGGTAAATTCAGGTCCTGGTAAGATTACAATGGTGAGTGAGGACAAGAAACACTCTCACCTATTTTTCGCATACAGAAAATTATTGAAGATTTTATTGCAACCTGATTCACCTTCAGCGAGGCTCTAGAAAGTTAACGGAATGAGCAGACGATGATGGAGCCTGGTAGGGCGCTAAAAGCATGAGGTATTTTTATGGTTCTTAGCTCATAGAAATGCCATGTTGGGAGTTGAAAGCAATTGGCGGCGAGCCCACCCCTTAGTAAATCTTGCCGGACAGATCCACAGCCCTACAGGGCAGACAGGGCAGACCCTCATCGAGACAGGGCTTCAGCAGAAAAATGCCAAGCAACCTGCCAAGGCACCAGCAGTGGCCTGGCTGGGGGAGAAGAAGGAATGTGTCTACACATTGAAGTTGTAAATTGGGCATTGTGCGTACTAAAATTTCACGAGTTTTCATGTTTGCCAATACTGCAACTAGGCCTGTGAATCACTTCCATCAGAAGCCTCGATTGTATAAGGAACTCGGGCATCTGAGAAATGTTTAGAGATACTGTTTATTATATCTCATAGCTACGACTAACCAGCTCCAAGGCACAGGCAATTTAGTGGAAGATGTATAAGATTGTATCTGTTTGCATGTTGCTGTGGTAAGTGACACGACTTAGAAAAAAATGATCTTCCTCCTCTGAGAAGACTGAAAGCCAGTAACTGGCGGTTTCTTTTTTTTCCAGAGATGCAGGTTTCTTAACTCTTGCTCTGGCTCGACATGACTTTGTGCTGTCGTGTGGGAAGGGAGATTTAGCGCCTCTAGAGCTCTGTGATTGGCTCAAGACAGTGTGAAGGCGATGTCGTTTATGCTCTTCTGGGAAAACACATTTTTTTCTGGAGAAGTGCAAAGCACTCAGGTGCAGAACTTTGATTTGGAAGCACTTCTAGCAGAGGTTCTGGCATGTGTGGTTGGTACTTGGTACCTGTCCTGAGACTGACATCACTTGCGAATAGTTTAGACTGGAGATCCTGTGGTGAAGTTCGTACTGTACCAACAGTGTGACTTCAAATATCTCGGACTGCTTATTTGCCGAGGGCACACTTATTCGTTTTTGGTTTACCAGTCTTGATGTCTCATATCCTTGTGCGCTCTGTCATATAAGTGAGCCAAATTGGTTCTTGATACAACCGGCAAATGGGTGTCACACACTGAAATTTACCATGAATTCAGAGCCCTGGTAGGGAGTAAATTGCGATCTGCCTGCCTGATCGCTAGACCATGAAATTTTTGCATTTCTTTCATGGCCTCGATCGATTCACTGGTGTCGCCTGCATGTATCACCTCTGCCGCATACATCTCGCCAGTTGCAGTTTACATTGCCACAGAAAGCTAACAGGTTAACATACTGCCACTCCGGCATTGTCAGGGCGTACAGATCTCAATCGCCACTTGCTCTCAGCCGCACCTTTATATAGAAACCTCAGTAGATTTGATCTATCAAAGTCTGCTCAGCATCAGATCAATTCAGATTGTGTAAATCAATAACTGGTTTAGCATAATTTACGTGTTTTTTGTAGAGAAAAGAAATGTTGTTTAGACACTAAAATCATGCCAACATTCTCAGTAATTAAATAGTCCCCACTAGGGTTATCTTTCATTGTGGCGACCCTGCCAGGATAGCGGATTGATGGCACCTTCTGTGGCCATCAGATTACGTTGTCTAGCGTATTGATTCAGTCTGCCGACCCATGTGCAGAATTTTGAATTGAAGGCACCTTCTGTGACAGTGAGAAAGTAGATAGTCTTGCCTAGTGAAGTGTGTTCCCCACGTTTAATGTGGTGCACTGGGTAGAGTAGATTTGCGTTGCTGGCGCCTGACGTAGTACTAATACTTAATTATAGTATGTGCGTATTTTCATGTTGCGGTTGTGACTTCTGTGTCACTTGATTGATTGTTTCGGATGACGAACAGCGTTTGCTGATTAGTTACGATAGTGAGACTTTCGTTTGTGATCATAGAAAAAAGCACTCCGTCTTCAGGCCACAAGTGGCCCATCGGGACCATGTGACCGCCACATCATCCTCAGTTGAGGACGCGGATAGGAGGGGCGTATGGTCAGCACACCGCTCTCCTGGACGTTAAGATTGTTTTCTTTGGCCAGAGACGCTACTATTCGGTCAAGTAGCTCCTGAATTGGCATCACGAGGCTGAGTGCACCCCGAAAATTGGCAACAGAGCATGGCGGCTGGATGGTCACCCATTCAAGTGCCGACTATGGCCGACAGCTTTTAACTTCGGTGATCTCACGGGAACCGGTGTATCCATCGCGGCAAGGCCGTTGCCCTCGTGGTCATAGACAAGCGTGCTGTCATTTGAATTTGTTGTCAGTAACAAGGAATCAGTAGCTCACTGGAGCGTAATTTGGAGTAGAATCTGAGTGGTATAGGAATGTGTAGTGTTTAAATTCGTTTGGGTCATAATTAGAGTGCACACTTACAAGAACCAAGGCATGTTTGCGGCAGAGTAGTGGAAGTAATTGTTATGTTAATCATGGATCCATGTCAAATTATTAGCGGTGACCAGGCAGATATTAAACGTGATTCTCATGTTAATGCGGTTGCAGACCGGCAGAAATGTCGAATGTAGAAGCTGCAGAGTATGACGACAGCTCTCAGTCAGGTGACGAAAGTTAACAGGAGACCGCAGCATAACTAAATCTAGGCGCTGCTGGTACGAGACGCACTATCAGTGAGACTGGCTGACCAGAATCGCGAACTAAACGTCACAGTGATGGAACCTCGTTCATCTAGTCCTGGAGGTGTTAGAGGTGGATCTCAGTTTGAGGCTCTCGTGCTATTCATGCAAGAGACTGAAAGGAAGAGACAAGAGGCAGAGAAGGAGAGACGGGAGGAATAGGAGAAAAGACACAAATTAGTCATAAAAACGGTCACAGACGATATAGATGGAGTCGACAGAGATCGCAGGAATCCAAGAAGAGCTAAAGACTGTAAAGAAAACGAAAGCAGAAACACGGGAGGTTGTGGATCAGGCGAAGCGCGATGCCAAAACAGTGCTATTGGTAGCGCAACTAGCACGATAGGACGCATCAGTGGCCAAATAACAAGTTAAACTGGTAAGAACTGAGGTGAGCATGACAAAAAACGCACTTGCAACTCTCCAAAGGCACGACAAAAAAAAAAAAAGAAAAAAAAGAAATAGTTCAAGAAACGCAGGAAAAAATGGGTGAGACTGCGAAGCGAATCGAACAGGTAGAAATCAAACGGGCCGAAATCTCCGAAGTTAAAGATCAGCAGACCCGTGTCGCTGCGCAACAAAACGCGTTCGGGTGGTGTAACGCCGGAAATGCATATCCTCCTATTTCCATCTATTGTACTATAAATAATTGGTTTGTTTCGTAAATATTATTTGTAATTTTACGCTGGGTCTTGCCTAGGGAAAACTGCTATCGAACGATTACATTGATAGGTCGTGTGAAGAATCAAAGTGTGTAGGATCTTTGGTAGTGTTAACTCTGCCGCGTGGAGCGCGGGCAGCGAAGGGGAGTCTGGCTGGAGTAGCGAGTGGAGCAGGTGTGTGGTGTGAAGCTCCCGCGAGTGGCCGCGCTTTCGGGGTTTGGCAGCATGTAATTGCGCTCGACTTGCGATGATAGTTTCTGACATGGTGTCGCGGACGGGAAGCATTAGCTGGCGCACATCAAGAGCCTGTTTCGTCTGGTGACCGTGTCGAGAAGAAGGCGCGCCAACATCCAGCTTCTGCAACAGCGACGGCCGACAATGAGTGACTGTCGCCACATCCTCAATCGACGGCTTCAAACCTTCAATCAACCAACAACGAAGACTGGAAGCACGTAAAGTTTTAGAACTGTATGACAGACCTCAGCTTTTCAAACTTTTCAAATTGTTGCATCACAACATTACAGCTACTTAGCATGAACTTTTGTTGCTCATTGTCCCAATTGCATTACCAAGCAGGGTCCCTTCCTTTTCCGAAATGAACCCGAGTGTCATTGAAATTCAAACGCCAGCATAATTCCATTTCACTGCTTTAATTTCAAAGTTCAGTTAAAGTATTCATAGCTGACTACAATACTCACATTACACAAGCACAAATTAAGAGTGCTAGTTTTGTTACCATATTTTAGCTTACCTGTGACTGCAGCTCAGCTTGGTACGTACTAAATTTTACTATTGTTAATTGTTCAGAGTCATTTAATTCAAGTTCAAAGTTAAATCTCTTATTTCTAAATTGCGTAGATTCAAGTAGCTTTTGAAATTATTGTTGAGGTAGTCCAAGACTGACCGTATTTTACTGAATTTCGATGTGCTTCAGAAAGAAAGCTCACTATTAACTTCAGTCACTAAATTAACTTTCGATTTTCCGGTTTTATTAATTCTTTTGCTAAATTGAGTGTAGCGAAATTTATTACTTCTGACAAACTTTCAGTTTTCACACTACACTTGTCAACCTTCAGTTGCCACGCTTCTAGTGCTAATTATATGTGTAATAATCTTTCTTTTTCAGTTACTATAGTAATTGTCCTTAGGAATGGCGACCGTAATTTCCCCCAAATCTCAAATATCTAATTACCGCTAGTTGATTGTTAACGTAACGGCCGCACATTTACTTTCTTTATTAACTTTACCCCTATTTCAAAATTAATTTCCACCAGTTTCATTAGCATTTTTCCTTTCATTTAGATGTAACCCTTTCCTCCCTCTTTACCGACAAATTAACCTCGGTGACGATTGCTTTTCCCAAATTTCCATTAGGTACACGCGGTTTAATTTTTCACTGTCATTAAGGTCGATAAGTGAGGGGGAGGTTACAGTGGCACATGAACGAAAATGGTTAAAATGGCTCTGAGCCCTATGGGACTTAACATCTGAGGTCATCAGTCCTCTAGAACTTAGGACTACTTAAACCTAACTAACCTAAGGGTATCACACACATCGATGCCCGAGTCGGGATTCGAACCTACGACCGTAGCAGTCCCGCGGTTCCGGACTGAACCGCCTGGAACCGCCCGGCCACCGCGGCCGGCGCACATGAGCGAGTCTCGCAATTACAAACACAATCTCATCCGCTAGAGCACCGTTGAGAGCATCACAGAAGTGAAGAAAATGTTTTGCGATTCTTGGAACCGCTATATCAGGGGACACCCTGTGCACGTGGGCGAATGTAGCAGGAATATGCTACAGCCGCCGCGAAACGCGTAGTAGAACATGCTCCGTCGGTAACAAGCAGCATGTCAGAGATAGAGCCGGAAAACTATTGGACACGTCTACGGAAGTGAGAAACGTTATTACGTGAATGCGGCAACAGTGCATGAGGATCGCTTGGACACGGATACATGGGATCGCGCGCTGCAGACGAGAGAGAAAATTCGTACGGTGGATACGTCGAAACTTTCGACCACAAACTTTCTTGACCATCCACAATTTTCAAGTCTACAAGGAGGCAAACAACGCATTACATCCGAATATCCGAATGGCACAGTATGATCACGTGCTAATAGAATGTTAGCCACTGAAGTACAAGCTCCAGTTTATCTGTGGTTGCTTAGAAGGGTCGACTGCAGAACATGTGCGCGGAGTGGCGGAGAGTCATCACTCCTACCAAGAATTTAAGGACGCATTCCTTAGCACATATTGGTCGCTAGACACACAGTAAAGGATAAAACAGGAGATCATGTTAGGAAAGGACTTAGAAGCGTTAGGATTCCGCAGTCCTATAAAATTTTTCGAACCCTGGTCCAGAACAACCGATTCTTGGATCAACCGTAAAATCCCAAAGAATTTATAAGGCCCTGCTACATTACATTACATTACCTTTACGTTACCAGCAACTGCTCCACGGTAGATGCAGTGATTCAATCGAATTTTCAAGAGTGCACTGTGCGGGATCAACAGCGAACCAACTAAAGAACATACAACGTTCAAGGTCAAAGGAATGACCAGCATAGCGAATATGTGGAATTGAGACCACCTAACCCATTGCATGCGTCACGCAGAGAAAATTATACAGGAACTGATACACAGCCGCTGCAGACTCAGCTCAGAACAATGCCGCATAAACTATCGGAACGAGCGATATTAACGTGTTAGATTACGAAGATACAAGAGAACTGCCACGGGAAGAGAACGTGCAGTATATAAATAGTCTCCATGGATGAACTCTTTAACCTAATTTGCTGTTTATGTTGTGTTGCGTAGCGGAATTTTCCATTTGTTCTATTTCAGTGTTATTTTGTTTGTTTGTCATTGCCATTAGTTTTCAGCATAAGTCCTTGTTGAACATGATCAAATGGATTGCGTACTTCTGACATCTTCACACCGACATTCACTGGCTGGTGGCAGATTGAATTCAAATTCCGTTGCAAATTATTTCTCATCAACCATTGGCATTATTTGTGGCACACTGCAATACCGATTACTCTAAACAACTGAGTACTGCTATTAATTCTTGGGACCTCAGAGTTTTTGTTGTCCAATTTCCGCTACCAGCAGAGCTAGGAGATCGGTCGCAAGTTGACCGCAATTGAGCATCGTACTCTGTCGTAGCATTCTCGTAGAAGAGCTTTCACAAGTATCACCATGGCAATTGAAATTGTTTCAGTTTACTTTCCGTGGTTTCTTGTACACTTTCCAAGAGACGGTTGTAGGTCACTTTGTTTTTCGTGGTGTCTACACGATACATCTTATCATAGAGCGTGTGTGTCTGGATTTTTGGATGTATTTAGTATGGTGTTAGCGGTCCACGCTTTCGGTACATGTCGACTGTAAGACTCGATGTGCTATGCGCCATCCCCTGTCGAGCGGTGTACACTGTCTCGTGAGCGCTGGCTGCGAAATATTGTGTATGGGGAATTCGCACGGACAAGTACAAGTCACGATAGATTGGCAAACCCCAGGCCCAGAAATACTCGTGGGAAGCAGACACGAAATGATGGACCATGCATGAGACTTATGTTGGAAACCATATGTATTGCTTGCAGTATGCTTGTGTTTTATTTCAGCAGCAGCGATCCTGACAGAGGGAGCAGGAGGTATCCTTGTACTATGTAAAATTACGTGAATGTAATCACTATAAAGATTTCAGGCAAATCACCAGTACCTGAGTGAGCAGACGCACTTCCTGACCACTTTAGCATCAGCAGACAACACTGCTGGACATCGAAAAATAAGAGGAGTATGCACGAAATACAATGCATGAAATTTCGATTCGGTAGTTTAGCAAAGGCATAGGATAGTACAATAAGTTAGTATTTAGTATTGGGAGAAGTCGGCACGTTTGGTGGCGGTAGAGAGGAAGTGCCAGCGTAAACTGAGGGTGCATCACAAGAGTAGAACTAACCAAAAACTAACAAAAACACGTGCACACACAAACAAAGACACCTCACACCACATAATTTCCGTCCATACAATGATAACAGAGTCCTGCAGTAATTAAATTTATTTTTGGATTTGTATCCTTAGTAATAAAACAAATAAATAAATATATAAAATTTACAGATCTTTATTTTCTTTTCTGTAAATTGGTTATATTGATGTTATGACATTTGTGAGAGAATATGGCACTTGATCACACTTGATGATTGTGCAGACTCGAGATCCAACATGGCAGACTGGATGTCACGGCCCACACTAGCCAGCGAAAGGCGAATGGGGTGGGAAGCCCTAATGAGTCCGTTGTAGCAGCCCAGGTGTTGGGGACCCCCCGCTGTGACCGGCCTCTGCCAGCTGATGCGCCTACATCATGCAGCCAAGTTGCCCACCAGTGCAGGTGGAGGTGGCACATCTCAGGCCAGTGCAGACAGTGGGAATCCACCAGGTGCCGGCAACTAATGCCCCTAGTCGTCAACAACCCACCAGGCCACTAATCGAGGGACAAGCAAGTTGGCACCACAGTCGATGTGCGCCGATCCTAACCGACTTAGTCGGGTGCCGAGAACGTGTCCCCTCAACAAAAGGCGAGCTAATCTGAGATGTCCCTTGCTGGCAGGCGTGCGTTCTGTTGCAGAGGCGAACGGGAAGAGCAGGGTTGTCCCACATCCCACTAATGCAGAATGGATTTCAATGCCAGGGGCTGGTTGCACATCAAATGCAATGCTGTCATGCCAGTTCCTGACGGCTGACTGCGGCCTGACCAGGATGAGGCCAAGGGTCCTGCTGTGATCTGTAAGCTGCGCAAGATGCCGGTTGCTGCCGAGACGAGAGTGAACACCAGAGACGTCTGCTGCCACTTCTGCCATGTCATGCACTGTGGGACAGGCCATTCCTCTCTGGCGCAAATTGCTGTTCTTCAGTCCTACGAGTCTGGGTTTGTGTGTATGCATAGGTGCCATGTTCTCAATTCGTGCGACATTTTCTATTGTAAAATGCGTCTCCCCAGGGACTTTTGTGGAGGGAATGTTAGGATACATTTCGTTAATATCATTATGTAATATATTTTTGTGTTTTTGTATGTATCAGTTTATCTGTCTTGATTGGTAGGTATACGTTTTCTCCATATTTATTAATGCTCTGATTATGTACGTGTCTTTGTTTTGATCTCGGAGAAAATAATACACAAATTTACACAACTTAGGTAATAACATAAACAGATTACACATGTGTGATTTCCTTGCTCAATGAGAATTTGAGAATGTATGTGTTTGATGACTGAGACCAATTGTGTGATAGAGGTGGGCTAAACCAGTGAGCAGAGAACAGTTCATAATCCAGGATATTGTAAATTATTAGGGACATTAGACATCTCTGACCTCATGATATTGTGTGAATGGGCATATTTCATTGCTGAAAGCCCTTTTAACCGCATATAAAGTGTTTAATGGAAGTATGTGATGTAGCAATGACCCCTGGGTCTAACGTAATTGATACTACTCACAGCAATGTTTTCATATAATCTTGCTGGCTTCCAGCCTCATGTGAGTGAATGACCCCTGAAACGAATGAGGTCTAGCTAGAACGTTTTTTAGCCATGGGAAATCCTGATTTGCAAAGTCACCTTTTTAACACATATATCAGTTATCAGGATCAGATTCTCCTACTATCTGCATTGATTGCCTCTCCTTAGTGTCACACTAAACAATATTGAAGTGAGAAATAAATGGCAGGTAGAGGGCACTGAGAGAGCAAATGTTACTCTCTCACATAATTTTCCCATACAGATAATTATTAATGATTTTATTACAACCTAATTCACCTTCAGCGAGACTCTATAAAGTTCACAGCCTGAGCAGACGTTGATGGAGCCTGGCAGGGCGCTAAAACCATGAGGTATTTTTATATTTCTTGGCTCATAGAAACGCCATGTTGAGAGTTGAAGGCAAATGGCGGCGAGCCCATCCCTTAGTAACTCTTGGCAGACAGATCCACAGCCATACAGGGCAGACAGGGCAACCCCTCATCGAGACAGGGCTTCAGCAGAGCAATGCTGAGCTAGCTGTCACACCACCAGCAGAGGCCTGGTTGCGGGAGATGGTCAGCAGGGCTGGCCAGGGTGGCCGAGCGCTTAAAGGCAGTCTGGAACTGCACGACCGCTACGGTCGCAGGTTCGAATCCTGCCTCGGGCATGGATGTGTGTGATGTCCTTAGGTTAGTTAGGTTTAACTAGTTCTAAGTTCTAGGGGACTTATGACCACAGCAATTGAGTCCCATAGTGCTCAGAGCCATTTGAGCCAGCTAGTAATTGGCGGTTTCGTTTTTTTTTTTTCAGAGATGCATATTTCTTAACTTTTTCCCTGTTTTGAATTGAGTTGGTGCTGTCGTGTGGGAAGGGAGATTTAGCGCCTCAAGAGCTGTGTGATTAGCTCCAGACAGTGTGAAGGCAGTGTCGTTCATGCACTTTTCGGGAAAATGGATTTTTTTTTTCTGCAAAGCACTCGGATGGAGGGCTTTGATCTGGAAGCACTTCTACTCGAGGCTCTTGTATGTGTGGTTGGTACTTGGGACCTGTGCTGAGACTGACTTCACTTGCGAGTAATTTAGACTGGGGAGCCTGTGGTGAAATTCTTACTGTACTGACACTGTGACTCCAACGTCTCGGACTGCTCGTTTTCCGACGGCACAAATACTCGTTTTTGGTTTACCAGTTTTGATGTCTGGTAACCTTATACGCTCTGTCGTATAAGTGAGCCAGGCTGGTCCTTGGTACAACCAGCAAACGGGTGTGTCACACACTGAATTCTAACATGATTTCAGGGCTGTGATACAGAGTAGCCGGCCGAAGTGGCCGCGCGGTTCTGGCGCTGCAGTCTGGAACCGCAAGACCGCTACGGTCGCAGGTTCGAATCATAACCTAGAACAAATATTTGTGAATATGTTAAATACGGCTGCATGTCACCCAATGGATGCACTGCTAAAAATGTGTTTCTTTTGGAAAACATAAATTTCTAAAATTACTGAAAACACTATGGATGCTAAACTCCGTTTGTTCATTCAACATATTTTCAGATGATTTTTCTTTGTGTTAACTGTTCTAGTAAATCAATATTTTTACCATGATTTTATTCATGGAATTATTGTAGATATCTCGTAGTGGTTAGGTGTCAAGGGAAATTTTATTTATTTATTTATTTATTTATTTATTTATTTATTTATTTTTGTAATGTGTGTGTGTGGAAAGTTCTTCCTGTTTTTTAAATGTAAAATGCAGGTCAAATGGTACATTGTAGTTTGTGTATTCCAGTGCTTTCTGTTACTGGGGTGTTCGTATTTATCAACGGGAGTGATGTTCTAGATTGTTGTTTGTGGAGAAGTACATTCTAATTTTTGTGTTTCTAAAAAAGTTAACAGTTTTTAGTGATGCCGTGCTGTGGGGCGCCTGGTTAATAATAGGAAATAAAAAATGTTGTTCATCGTCTTTTACGAGAGCCTAAAATCTATTTTTGTTGTCAGCCACAAAGTGATGGAGAACGTATTGACCGTAGTTACCAGTCTGCAAGTCCACATTCTTGT